>NW_021318968.1:1132848-1149620 GCF_001605985.2 Dendrobium catenatum | reverse complement strand
TTTGTCCCCTTAGACAAACATCCATCCCAGGTCTACAAGCTCCCCTTGGACGAAGCAACCCATGGCTGCCGAATTCCAATCCATATTCATTGCTGCTACTATATGCCAGATAACGTGTATTCTATACGTATCTGATTGATGACTAGCCTTAATCGAAAGTTCTCTCTTGTTATCGGGAGGGGTAATTAACTATAGGGGCTTGCGCCTATAGGAAACCAGAACTCAGATCATAAAGTCCTCACAAAATGAGGGCGAAATCTCTGGGTAGTGTCTTATCTACAAACCCATCTGCCTTCCAAGGTTTACTTCGGAACTTAGTTCGTTAAAACTCCCTCGCCGAATAAGAAAAGCGAGCGGAGGCCGAGGCCGAATTTTCGGAGCCCACAATGTTGTCATAAGACTTCTTATGTATTGCCATTTATTTGTATGCTAATCATTTTAATTCTTCTCATAACTAAGCATTGATGGATATTGTTGCTCCATGTTAATTTGATTGGTGTGGGTGCAGCGTACCATCTTTCAAACCCAGGCTTGACACTACTTGTGGTTAAAAAATATTGAGGTTATCGAACATCACCAATGGACCCCCATTTTGTTTCCTAGGCATATTAAGGCTTGTTCATTCATTCCCAATAAGACTTGTCGAAAGTGTTAACTGTTAAACCTCAGAGAAGGAAGGGGGGTGGGGGGGGGTTGCTTGGATGGGGCCCCAGTCACTAATGAAGCATTGGTCTAGAGGGAAAATTCAAATTAAGGGTTGTGTAGAGATTAATGATTTGTCCTTTTGCTTTAAGTAGTTTTCTTCTTTCTAGGGTTAGATTTTATCTTGAATTTGAATCTGAAATTTGAGGTCTTGGTGTTGGTTTGGGCTCTAGACTTCGGCTAGAGATTGGAGATTAAATCTTCCTCTCAAATTGAAGATTCATTGCATTGAGTTGTTTCTTTTCATCCCTTATTGAATTTCAAGTGCTTGCCTTTGTGATTTCTCTACAGATTTTGTAAATTCTATAGTTTTCTCTATTTTGGTGACTATTTTCTATCAATTTGGTATCAGAGCATGTCGATCTAAGAGGTACGAATGGTCAGGAGGAAAGTGAAAGTTTTGGTGGGAGAATTGGGTCAACTAAAATCAAATTTTGAGGAAAAATTTCTGATTTTCAGAACTAATTTGGATCCGTCCATGAAAAGATGGATGGAAGGTTCGCCGTAGTGGAAGACATGTTGAAGAAGTTGCTTGAAGTCAAGCCCAATCAGGTGACATCTGAAGTGAAGGAAACCACGTGTGGCCATGGGAGAAATGGAAACACTATCCTGTTTAGGGGAAGGGAAAATCCGGAAGTATCGTGGTTGAGACAAAGATAAGATGCCGAGACGGCATGGGTCGTGATTTTGAGTTTAGAAATATGCTAGCATCATACTTCATTTTCTAAATGGTTTCTGAGATGTGACGATGTCGACTTATACATTGATGTTGAGATGACATATGTTGTTCTTGTGAAATCCTAGCTGTGATCCTCCAAAATTTAGTTTTTTTTTAAGTAAAAAAAGTTGAAATACATGAAATTATATTTAAAAAAATCATAAAGTTATCAGGATAGGTGTTGGACACGTATGTTCAATTTTTAATATTTTTTTAATAAGACATGTCTTCGGCATCTCTGATACGTATCATAGGCGTGTTAAATGTGTTTCGTGTCCAATACATGTCAGACACTTTTACCTCTTTGTGGAGAAGTATCATTGTATCATAGATATGTTATTTAAAAATTCAAATTGAAATATTTATATCCACTCAAATGACAATTTTCATGCAAACAACAAAATTTGGGTAATTTCAGGACTTACATGAGTTTCATTAGGTGATCTCCAAGACTCCAACTAAGATGCAACATTTCAAAATTCCTTCAAGTATTATGGAAAGCATGCAAGTGCATTCAGAAACATGCTAGTGTGTTAAATACACCATAAATATGCAAGCGTGCCATGCAAATGCACTGAGAAACATTCAAGTGCGATGCACAAAAGCATCGAAAGAATTCATGTATATTATGCAAATGCATTGAAAAGCATGCACATCATTCAATAGATGCATAAACTTGCATAAAGTAAAAAGGTTTGTATGTTCTCTTATCAATGCGCTATGTCCAATTTAAAAATTAGAATGTTGTGCGAGTTAAAATAAAATCTAAGTTAAATTACATTCTCCTTTAGAAGCATGAATTATTTTGGAAAAATTCATATACTCTGGTAAAATTCTAAACACTTTTGTTTGAGAATGTGTTGAACTTGTAAATTTAAAATTGGAGAATGTTGCGTTCACTGAAAATAATATGAATATGCATGTCACCATCTTGTGCAGCATGCAATAATTTTGAAACTTCACAAAGTATCTCTTCATAGTTAATTCGTCAATATATGAGCATGTTCTCGAGCGGACCGCCCTCTTTTGTCTTGATAACTTGGATAGGTTGTAAGTCCCACATTTCAAGTTTGATCTTCTATGTCTTGATAATTGGAGTTGACAATACCTGAATCATGAGACAAACACATGTTGGAAGCCTAAAATGCAACATATCTCCACTCTCATGGTTGCATAAGGTTTTCAACTCTTTCAGAAGAAAAATATTTTTTAATGCTTACTCTCAATACTATATATATTCATAGTGTCGTCACGACTCCAATTCACAAGTCCAATACTCTGCATACTGGGGTAGAGTTCACAGGATTTGTAATGGAATGAATGTCTAAATGAATTCAAGTTGTGTGCAAAAATTGTGAATATGATCCTTTGCAAGCAAGTTAGAAGATTTGACAAGGTTAAAACAACAAAATAAAAGCATCCAAACCTCTATGATGGCCGTGTTAATTGAGAATGTCAATTTGTGGAGATCTTTATCATCAAAATGTTGTCGTATTCCAAAGCTAATAATTTATGGTTCAATTTTGATTCATTGCTTACAAAAACCTAGAAACACTTCGAGCATTAAATCCACCACTCCAAAATTTAAAGTAAATTCACCCCTTTGCTACAATCTGTTGTTGAGGGTGACAAATTTGAGAATGTTCTCAACTCAAAAGAGTTAGTGTTACTTCAAATATATCACTATGCTCACTCTCAAATAATATCTTGTCACTAAGGTTTTAGCATGTCTTTTAACGAAGTGATTTCATCACCAAATGACACTATTAAATAATGGTTAAGACAGGGGTCCTTGGATTGGTTGCTTCGTTACAAATGATGCCATTGAATTACGACATGTCCAGAGCCTAGATGTTTTGCAATGGCTCCATTCTCTCAAGTTGTGAATCAAATGGTGCCCTTGATAAGAAATTAATCTCTTTGTTAATTAGTGTTAACTTAAAATTGTCCTTTTCGACAAATATTCATGCCATATCTATAAGGTCTCATAGGATGAAACAACACATGGATGCTAATATGATTCCTTCAGACCTGTTGAGTCAACTATATTCGCTAACTAAATAAACTAGGGTTTATGACAACGTGGGATGATAGAATCATGGGATCTTAATTGAGTTCACAATCATTTCTTCTACCATCTGTTTTAATCTAAAGATAGTGAATTTTCTCAATCCTAAAATCAAATTATTGCTATTATAAGCTAAATGGTAAGCATCTAATGACTTATCTTAGTTGACTATTTTAATGCATTATCGGGAGGGGTAATAATCATAGGAGCTTGCGTCTATGGAAAAATTGGAACTATAATTATAAAGTTATTGTAAAAGGATGGCAAAATCTCTAGTTAGTGTCTTATTTGCAATATAATCTGCCTTTTGAAAATTTGACGTGAACACAAACGCTCTCTAAAGAGTTGGGGTGCGAATTTTTGGAGCTGAGGTAAGCTTGAATGTAAGTTATTGTTTGCTTATTTAGGATCTACTAATATGGGTCAGAACTTCAATCATATTTTCTATTTTAATCTTAATATGAATCTGGCATAGAAGTGGAGGATTTTTTATATTCCTATTGTGCTAAAATTCAAGAGAAGTCAGGTATTTAGTTACGTGCTGCAGCATTGTGCCTTTTGTGCATCCATGGCTCCTGTTAATCGGTTTGTTTGAACTCACCCCTGCTAAGCAGAAAGGCCAATCATGAACTTAACCTATTTTCTTCAAGCGTGAATAAGGCAACCAACTGCCGCACATAAGGTTTTCATTAGTAATAACGATTAGCATGATTAGGCTAATGTAAGCGAACTAAAGTACCTCTTTTGGAAGTAAGAGGAACTTTTTTGTACAAAATTATGCTTTCCCTTTTATGGAGTAAGCGCAATATATTGAACGGAAATATTAGGAGTAGAAATAAATGCAATGAAGAAGAAGATTAGGAGTGCGCCTTCAACAAACATGTCATTTGAGTTGTTTCTAAACTTTTGGTTTGTGCAACTTTATGGTATTTTTAATGCTTAACTGAATTACCATGCCTAAAAATGGAGATCATATTTAGGCTTCGTTTGGGATGGCTTTCTTATTGTTTCTTAAAGCAGCATTTTAGTATAAAAATTAAAAATTTTATACTAAAAAGCTGCTTTAAGAAGCAATGATAGAGCCGTCTCAAACGAAGCCTTAGTTGAAGCCATACTTTTCTATCTTATGTGCCCCATAGAGTGGTGAAATATTCTAATGTTTCTGATTTAAAAAAAAAAAAGCAGGGAAAGCCTTAGAATTGTGCATGAGATGTGATCTTTATGCCATGGGATTAACCTAATGTTGAGATTGCACGCGAAGAAACATCTATGGTATTTTCTATCGCGTAACTTGAAAGTGGCCAATAATAGTGAGTATTCAATAATTTCATCAAGAATATGAGACTGCATTGGGATCACTTGTTTTAGCAAATTGCATTTGCTTGGAAAATGACCATTTTGAAAATTCTTAACTTTAAGTTTTATTGCATGGGATGGCTCAAACTAATGGAAAAATGCTGACGTTTGTACATTTTATTTTGTGATGGGCGATGCAGGGTATTGGATTGGGTGTCTCCTTGCACATATATGTACTTGTTTTTTATGGATACTTTTAGTTTCTTGTGTTACAAGTCCTCAAATTCAGTTTTTTTCTGCTTTTTTATTAATTTGAATTCTTTATTGCACAGGACACAGCCCGTGCATGCTATGGCCCTAGACATGTTGAAGTAGCAAATGAACGAATGGCTATTCAAACTCTTCTAATAACAGATAGCCTTTTCAAGTAAGATTATTCTATATCCTGCTTCTGTATCAATAATTTGTATGAAACCATTTAAATATTAGGACGCAATTGATGTGTTACAAACATGAATTGCAAGGAAATGATAAAATTATTGTAAAGCTTGCTACTTTAAGATTAATGAGCCACAAAAATTAATTTTAAGAACTCTCGATTGTCGTTTTCTTTGGCATGCAGTCACAATTTTGGGAGAACGAAACAACTTAAAATAATATCAGAAAATTACAATAAAATTAAATGAGCCGTAATAATAATCCACAGGTTAATATTTAGAGTTTTTCACCTAGAGTTTCCTTTCTCACTCACACTATATGAGAGGCTTTAGCGTAGAGAGACTTTCAGCAATCTAAATGACGCCACCAAGAGAGTTAGGACGCCGACAATCTTGAACCACGGGAAGATAGCCAGAGAAGAAGGCGCAGGTGAACGTTCGATGAGTTATCAATCCTGATGGTCGTTGTTTGTCGATAGTCTCGGTTAGATGAAATAGTATGCGGTCGACGTAGTCTTCAACGGAATCTTCAAACTCCCAGTTGGGGTCGAAGAATGGAGACTGAAGGATATTAATTGAACTTGTCCCATCATGTACAGTATGTTATAGAAGTACAAAAATAAAATTAAAAGTAATTGCTTTTAAATTCTTCTATGCCAACTTATTCACCTTGTCTGCATGGATTGAGTTGTTCTTGGTTTCTTAATTTTCAAGCTTGAATGGAAATGGAGATCGATCATTAGTAAGATCGATTGATAAAATAATTTAATGGGATCCTTACAGTGTTTCCCCATACATTTCATGCAAGTGGCACAGACTCTTGGTTAATTACAATAGTGGGGATTGGGCTTGACTGGGGCCATGCAAAACAAATCCTACACCGAATTTGAATGACTTTTTAAAAGTAAGATGATAAATGAAAAAGTTCACTTGTGAAAGCTAAAACACATCTTCATACATCATTGCTAATTTAATAGAATTGAACTTTCATATTTAAAATTTATGGAGTTACTAATTATTAAACTTGTCCCTCATTTCTTTGACTTTCTTTGGCGTCATGATAATCTACCATATTTGGTTAAGAACTGTTATGTGGAAACTGGAAAATGGCCTGAGTTTACCGCTGTACCTTCTATGTTTAAGCTATGTTTTAAGCTTGTTTCCCTTATTGCAGTGTCCACCCCCATATTCAGGTGCAGATGGGGCGTGTTGCCTAATGCTAGTGTACAACTATGCTTGGTCCCAATAACATTAAATTTGTTAGATAATTCACTAATAAAATTAATCAATGGTCCACCATGATTCATAAGGGAACCCCTCTTTACCACATTAGGCAGTAATATACTTAAACATCTAATTAGTAGTTAGACCAAATAACCATTCAATCAAGAACTTGATCTTTTTAAATCAAAGATACTTATTGGTCTAATTGTCTTTTCTTCCTAGCACTATCCTTTATTTAGCAAAAGTTGAATTTTACAATTTAGTTTTCTTCCTAATTCTAGTTTCCTTTTTTGTAAAACTAGTTATTCATTAAAAAAATTGCAATTCAATGGCTCATTGGGTTGCTCATGTATGGAAAACACATCTAAAAAACTGATGGTTTTATTTTGACCCATTGTCATGTGCGGAAAAGAACTATATTTTTTTTTTGGGGACATTTAGGCCATTTAAGGCAAACTCACACACACAACGCATACACATGAACTCGAACCCTGAACCTCTTAGTTGGAAGCCTAAGCTCTCAACCAATAGGCCAAGGAGAGTTGTGTGTAAAAGAACTATATTTGGGTGGTTTGCCAAGTTTAAATATTTTTAACCATGTTTGAGCTATTGGAGTTACTATTTTACCATATCAATTTTATTACATGTGGTAAATATTTGTTTGTAGGATTTTATATTATTTATTATTATAAATATCGTCATTATTAAGGATATTATAATTTATTGTGTTTTCCTTGTTGATCTTTCTTCTTATCTTATTGGCATGTTTATCCTTCCCCTCCTGTTTGAGCCACCGTTCTTCTCACTTATTCCTATAGCTGCTTTTCTGTTTAGGCCGCTATCCTGATTGAACGGTTTGATTTGTAGAAATGCAGATGTGTTGGCAAGGAAGAAATATGTCAATTTGGTTGACTTTGTAAAGAACTCAGGAGGCTCTGTCCATATTTTCTCATCAATGCATGTCTCTGGAGAGCGTGAGTGGTTCCTGTCTTTTTTTCTTTTCCTTAAAAATAAAGTTCTCCTAAGGCCTTCTACTTATTAACTTTTTTTTTTTAAATTTGAACAGAACTGGCTCAACTATCAGGTATTGCAGCTATACTTCGCTTTCCCTTGCCTGATTTGGATGACATTGAGATGTAAGCTATGGCAGCATTGTCTCTACTGAGCTCACACAGGCAAGCATCAGATCTGGTGGAATTTTATTTGATATTCTATTTAAAAATTAAATTAGTTAAATGAGCAATTAAAGTTTCTCTTCTTCTAAACATATACAACAGCAACAGTCTAAGAGTCCTTCAGCTTTCCCTGTCTTAATTCATTACAGGCAATCAAATTAGCAAAAGAGGTTTTCTGTACATATATGCTACATTTATTTGCTTGTTAATATCAGTTTGAGATCTTATGGTTTCTCTGCCAATGTAAATTGATGCTGTTCCCAGTTTTGAAAATATTTATGCTTGATTTGTGATACATATATATATATAGTTTAACAAACGGGTTGGGTTCGAGTTGACCTGCAAATCCACTTTTGACCCGAAAATGATTTATTTAATATATTTGTTTCTAAATTTTTGTGCATGTGAGTATAATCTTATTATTTTTGATCAAATATTCTAAATTTTATAGCTAATAAGTTATAAAAATATGTTTTTAATTAAAACGGATTAATAGGTTGGGTTTATGTCATTTGGGTTGTTAGAGGGTGGAGTTTGAGTTGGTGTTTTTGACCCATTTATTAAATGTGTTAGGTTTGGATTGATTGTATACGGGTCGGATCAATTTTAGATTGGACACTGAACTGGACTTTTCAACCTGTTTTGTCACTCCTAGGTGGAACTTATAATTGATGCTTATCATCTCTTGCTAATTCTTGATTTGTAAATGTGCAGATTGTTGTGTAGTTCCTCAATATGATAAAATACTTTTAATATAAAAAAAATTAGCTAATAAACATGTACTGTGATAATTCTAGAAAGTATGCGTTTCAAAATTTTTAATGGAGTCAAGGAGCTTTTTTATATTAAGTGGAGCATAGTATTATGGACAAATGAGAAATAAATTATTACCACTTCTATTAATATCTCTTACAGAATAATTTGGATTTATAGGTTGTATTATTCATTAAAATTTTTTATTTATGTCATGAAAATTATGTACATTTATAAATAAAGAATAAAAGAATACATAAGGAGTTGAAATATGGCTTTCCAATCAAGTTCTGAATTAGTAGATGTTGCTAAAGGTGAGAGATTTGAATCATTTTCCTAAACAATATGATGAATTCGATCAGGTACTCATCTTCTATTTTCATTGTTCAACTGTTGACAAAGTGCTCTTGGGTGGAGTAGGCCATCATTTGTCAACGGGATATGGACGACTTCTCTTTTTGCTTACGAGGATGCAGGAGGAATCCTTTTTTTCATGAGGGATCAAGTATTTTGTAGACTTTTTTATTCAAGATTTGCCATCGAATTTGAGATTTTGGTTTTGTTCAGCTCCTTAGAAACTAATTAAGTCCGTTGTAGCTTCAGTGGACACTAAGGGTGTCAATTCAGGTCAACGGATCGGGTTCGGGTTGAACTTGAATTTGCCCGATTGTACACAGGTTGACCTTACGCTATTAAATTTAGTGGCATACTAAGAAAAATGTTGGATATGTTAATTTTGATATTTATAAAAAAACATGAAGCATGGGAGCATATGTGAGCTCTGGCATTAAAACATACGCATGTTGACCTTGGTTTTTATGCCAAGTTGACATAGAATGGTGATGCACCGGGCCTAACATCAATACAAGGCCAAGTGCAAAACTAGAGAACAGTGTGCCAACTTTGTTATTTAAGCTAAAATGGGTACAAGAGGTGCAAACGAGTCGAGTTGAGCTCAAGTCATGCCTAATGCGAGCTCGACTCGTGAGCCAAATTTCTGTGGTTTTGCAATAGTGCGCGCTTCGACTTCCGTGCATGTGCTTCACCTTCCAAGATCCAACATCACATGTGGTTCGCCAGTTTGCTTTCGCAGTTTGCTTTCGACACACGCGCTTCACCAGTTTGCCTTTCACGGTTTGGGTTCCGTAGTCCACTAGTTTCGCATGCGTTTAATTGAACTGAGCTTCATCTGGATCAAACTTGCGCTCGAAATTCTGATCGAGCTCGAGCTCGAAACTCAATAAGCTGGACTCTTGAGCTCGTTAACGAGTCAAGTTCGAGCTGCTAGCTTGACTCATTCGCACCCCTAGTGAGCATCAATGGGACTATACAACATACAATGTTTGTAATAAATCTGATCTGAGAAAAAAAAAATGGCACTTGCAACCTTGGTGTCTATACTAAAACGAACATACGACGAAAATGCATTGAACTGATTGTCTATACTATGCCCAATATAAGCTTAATAACTTTAGCATATTAACCTTGTAATCTGTACCAAGGTGGACACATAGAGAGAATGCACCGAGCCTAACAAATTAAGACTAACGTAAACCCACAAATTGACATATATATTTAGGAAACACAATAAGAATATTCCTTCTGTTCTTTAATTTTTTGCATGGAAGGTTAAACAACTATAATTTTCTATCATGTTCTATAAATATAGTCAAAATTTGGTACACTCTACAACATAGTTCATATTAATTCTTTTGATCATTGATTATTCTTTTTATATTTAATTACCTTAATAATATCTGAATAAGGTAATCTTGGACTTTTTGAAATTGTCTCATTGAGACGCTCAATTTAACTATAAACATATAATATTCGAAGATCATTTGATCATCTAATTAATATCTTAAAATTATCAACAATATTTCAAATGTTTGATCTGAAGTCATTTGGACCCGCAAATGATCAATTTTGATGTCAACGAGTTCTTCTCGTCAAGACATTTAATTTGATTATAAATTTATTGAAATATAAATTTGAATGATTTTGACTTAAAATTTAAAATTTTCTTTCTTTAAATTATATTTGGATTAAATGATTTTTTTTTTTAAGTGTCTTATGAAAATATCAATTTATTTTTGGGAAATTTACATACATATCATTATATACCTATCATTTTTACATATCTAACACCTCATTTATTAATATTATACTTATACCACTCAAATTCCTGATTCACATCATTTCTACCACTCCGTCTCCCCTCTAATGATTTCATATATGATTAATGGTAGAGGAGAACTCCGACAGACTGCTCATAAAGTTATTGTAGGAGATATCAAGGAATCACAACTTCGAGAGCGACCACAGTGAATCTGGAAGCTCGTCGGAGAAGTTGTTTCAGCTCAATGTGACCGACTAATGCACTGACAAACCATAGAAGATATTCGAACTTAGAAATCCACTGAGGAAGTTACTCATCAATTTCAGATGTCGCAATTTCCTAAGATTACTCAAGCTATTAGGTAACACGCCGAATAGCGAATTGAAGTTGAGATCAAGTGTAAAGAAGGAAGAGACATTCCCTAGCTCCGAAGGGATGGAGCCAGTGAAGCTATTATTAGCCAGAATCAAGGTTTCCAAGTTCGACAAGTCTCTGATCTCCGGCAGTACTACTCCGGTGATAAAATTAGAGGAGAGATCGAGGTAAGTGACGTTTTCGATGCCTGTAAACTCTGCAGGCAGATCGCCAGAGAGCATGTTCCAGGAGAGATCGAGAAATGAGAGATTTCTCAACCTGCCTAGTGTGGGAGGGATGCTGCTGGTGACCGAGTTTTTCGTGAGGGAGAGCACCGTGAGGCCAGTGGCTCCGCCGGGAGGGTAAGCTATCTCCCCGTACATATACATGCTGCGAAGGTCAAGGATGGCAAGCAACAGTGGTAGGCAGCTGCTGAACCATGGAGACGACGTCGTTAGCGTGCATGGAGATGGAGTGGTAGAAATGTTGTGAAATAGAGATTTAAGTGGTATACATGTAATATTAATAAAGAATGTGTTAGATAGGTAAAATAATAGCTATATAGTGGTATGTATGTAAATTTCCCTTTATTTTTTCAATTATCTTGAGGATGTGGCCAAAATATGTGTTCAATTTGAAAGCCTGTTTTACAACGCCAACGATGATGATACGGAAAAACATAAAGATAGAATTTTCCTTTTGTTCGTATTTGTTTGCATCATATATTTATATGCGATCGCTTATGAAGAAACCTGCAAAGGAAGGGGAATCAGAGGGCCTCTCGAGGGTTTCGCTCTGTTAGGGTTTCTGCCGCTTTGAGCTTTCTTCTCGCTTCCGCCCGGGAGGGCCTCTCCCTCCCGCGATGACTTCTTCTTCTCCCGATTTTCCACGTCTTCCTTCTTCCTCTATGCTTGGACCTTCTCCAGGTGGGCTTTCTCTAGCTGGAAATGGAGGCCCTTCTTACGCCGCGAACGTGTCGGCTTCTTCCTTCAAACCTGCCACTTTTCCCGTGTCCTTTTTCTCCCCGAGCCAAAAGCTTTCTTTTAAAGCTGATGATCTTTCGGAAGGGAAGTCTGTCTGGAACTCAGCTCTGATCGGTTATTCTCTTGGCCCACGCCCTTACTACGAGAGACTCCTCAAAGCCATGCAGCGACTCTGGACATTAAAAGGTTCTATGAAACTTCTCTCTCTTGCTGATGGCTTTTTCCTATTGAAGTTTTCAACCGAAGAAGATCTTGAGATGGTTCTTTCTGGTGGGCCATGGTTCCTGTTGGGAAAGCCGTTTATCCTGCAGAGATGGTCTCCAAGGTTCAAACCCAAGCGTGATGAATCTACGCCTATTCCCATCTGGATCAAAATTGTGGATTTCCCCCTTGTGCTCTGGACACCTACAGGTATTTCCAAAATTTCGAGCTATATTGGAGTTCCGATTTCTGTCGATGCTCTTACTGCCAGTCGCTCCAGGCTGACATTTGCGAGGGTATGCGTCCTTATCACTAAAGACTCTGTATTACATGATGAAATTCCTATAGATATTGACGGTGAGGATCTAACCTTAAAAGTTTTTTACGACTGGAAACCGGATAAATGCGAAGGCTGTGGTTCCTTGATCCATCCTTTCTCCCTCTGCCCCCAAAACCCCAATCCCCAACCTGTTCTTCCTCCCCAACCTTCAAAATCTAGAGGCCGTAGCACCTCTAGATCTCTTCCCACCCGTCCAAACAGATCACCTTCTGTTTTACCTCCCCCCAAGTCTTTAAGCATTGCTGAGCCGCCTCCGTCTACTGTTATTTCCAATCCCTTAGCCGACTCTCCTGCGCCCACCATTACCCTGCTTCCTCCTGTTTCTGCTTCTGGTCAACTTCCTGTTGATCCGCCTACTTCCACTAAGCCTCCTCTACAGCCTAAACCAATCCTTTCACCAGCCAAACTTTCCTCTCTTCCTAATCTTAACTCTCCTACTGAAGAGTCCTCCTCTTCCGGTTTACCGGCCTCACCCAGTTTATTGCAACCCCCTAAAATCCCTCTCTTGAACAAATTTGCTTCACTTCAATCGGATGATCATATCCCTGTGGACTCTTTGGAGTCCACGTCTGAGGCTGAATCAGCCTCAAACCCCAATCCTGAAGGTGACCCCTCGGTTTCTTTAAGCCAGGAAAAAATTTTACATAATACAAGATCCTCTACAGATAAAGGTAAGTCTCCCAACAAGTCAAAGCCCCCTAAAGGGAAATCGGCCAAGAAGGCCAAATCTTAAATTTATCATCATGTCCTTGCCAACCTTTGCTAGTTGGAATGTTAGGGGTTTTAATAACCCGGATAAAGTTAGTCAATGCAAGTCTTTAATCAGCTCTCACGATCTCAAGCTTCTTTGTATTTTGGAAGCTAAAATTTCCAACGCGTCAGTTGATGATCCTTGGTTTTTGCGTTCTCATCGGCTTTTTGAGAATGAAGGAAGTTGTAATAATTTTCTGGATTCTACACCTGGTAGAATTTGGATCAAGTGGGATTGTTCGGTTTTATCTTTTAACCAAATTCTCACTTCTCCTCAACTCATACATGGGGTACTCTCGGTGGGATCTTTTCCACCCATTTTCCTTTCAGTGATCTATGCTGCCAACACTGTGGAAGAAAGGAAAAGTCTTTGGGACCTTCTTTTAGACTCTGCTCCCCATTTGGATCAGCCTTGGGTGATTATGGGCGACTTTAATTGCTGCCGTTTTGAATCTGAGAAAGAGGGTGGCACCATTATCAGAAGCAGTAGACTGGGTGAACTCAATAATATGATCTTTAATTGTGGGTTGCAAGACCTTTCCTCCACGGGTCTTTTCTTCACCTGGTTCAATCAACAAGTGGACAACCCAATTCATATCAAACTTGATAGAGTCCTGGTCAATAATGCCCTTCTGGATTTTCTGCCAAATGCCTACTACACTGTGGAACCCCCTCTTGGGTCTGATCACTCTCCTCTTATTTTTAAATCTTCATATGATAAGCCTTCTTCTGCCAGGTTCATGTTCAAAAACTACTGGATTAACAAAAACGGATTCTGGGATGATGTTTGGTCTGCCTTCTCTTCTAGGACTTCCAAAAGTCCTATGGCCGCTTTTTGTCATAGTCTGAAATGCCTTAAAAGAGCACTCAAGCATAGGAATTGGGCCTCTTCCTCTTCTCTTTCTAATGCTCTGCTCGAGATCAAAAATAAGCAACATCAATGTCTCATTGAGATACAAGCACATCCCTTAAATTTGGAGATAAACAGCAACCTCAAGAAAATCAATGATGATCTTGCTTCTCTGCAAGCTCAATGGACATCCTGGATTGCTCAAAGGGCAAAAGCCTCATGGCTTTCACATGGGGAGGATGATCTTGGCTTTCTTTACGCCAAGATTAGAAGCAGAAAAAATAAAAATAGCATTAAGGAGATGACCACCTCTGATGGGCACTTTACCAATTTTAAAGACATCTCCCAAGCTATTGTTAATCATTTTGAGGGCTTGTTCAACCTTGTTCAACCTATTCAGGTTTTGCCTTTGGAAATTCCTCCTGGTAATACGGTTCCATCCCAATTTCTTGACATGCTTGTGGCTCCTATAACTTTTGATGAAGTTAAAACTGCGGTTTTTATTGGCAAAGAAAACACCGCTCCGGGTCCGGATGGCTTTACATATGCGTTTTACAGGAAGTCTTGGCACCTTCTTGGATTGCAAGTTTTTAATGCGGTAAACAATTTCTTCATGACCGGATCTCTTCCAAGTGGGGTTAAAGCTACGGCCATTGCTTTAATCCCTAAGTGCTCTCATGCTTCAAACATAAATGATTTCAGACCCATATCTCTTTGCAATGTGTTATACAAAATTATTGCTAAAATCATTGCCAATAGACTCAAATTGGTCCTTCCCTTTATTGTTCATGAAAGCCAATCCGGTTTCATTGCCAATAGATGCTCCACGGATAATATCATCCTTGCTTCTGAAATTCTTAGAGATTTCAAGAGACCTTTTAAGCATTTCTGTGCTAAGTTGGACATTAAAAAAGCTTTTGACACGGTTTCTAGAGAATTCATTATAGCCAGGCTGATCCAGAAAGGTTTTCCTGAGGTTTTTGTTGCTTGGATTAAAGGTTGCATTTCCGATGTCTACTTTTCTATTTGTCTTAACGGCTCTCTTGAGGGTTTCTTTAAATCTTCTAATGGTCTTCGACAAGGTTGCCCTCTTTCACCATTGCTTTTTTGCATTGCTATGGATGGCTTATCTAACATTCTCATCAATAATTCTGAAGCTTACAATTTCAAAGGCTTTAATTACAATGATATCTACATTAATCATTTAATGTATGCTGATGACCTTTTGGTGGTTGGAGAATCTTCTAGAGATAATGCTATTCAGCTCAATAGATGTCTTCAACTTTTTGGCTCTTTATCTGGACTCCATATCAACGCCAATAAAAGTGCTATCATCTTTTCCAATTTAGATAGCGTTAATCAAGAGATTTGCGATGTACTTGGTATTCATCAGGTCAACACCCACTTTACTTATTTGGGACTCCCTATCTCTTCAAAAAGACTTAAATCCACTCACTTCCAACCACTGCTGAGCAAAATTTCTGCTCTACTTGCTGGCTGGAAAAACAAATTTCTCTCTTTTGCAGGTAGAGTACAATTCCTTAAATTCACCATTAACAATTCCATTGCTTACTGGATCAGAGGCTCTATAATACCCAAGGGTTGTTGTGCTACTATTAATAAACTATGCTCTAGATTCTTATTTCACAACAATTTGGTGGAGAGGAAACTACATCTCATCTCTTGGTCTAAAGTTACTACTCCTAAATCTGTCGGTGGACTCGGTATTCCTTCCATAGAGGCTCTTTATTTTGGGGTTCACTGTTCCATTATAAGCAGATTTTACAACTCTCAAAATCTATTAAGTTGCTGGTACAAAGCTAAATTCATATCCCCTTGGAAACCTCCACCCACTTCTGCCTCTAAGTTCTGGCATCGCATTGTTGAAACTGCTACCAAAATTAAAGGGATGATCTCTTTCTCTGTTTCACAATATTCTAAATTCTCTTTTGTGTGGGATCCTTGGCTTAATGGAACTGTGATCCCAGCGGCATCTGGCCTGGGACTTGGCGATTTATTGATCAGGGATTTTTATTACAATGGTGATTGGCATTTACCGCATTCTCTACCTACGGTTGTTAAAGATTCTATTTCGAATGTGATTTTTTCGGAAAAAGATGAGATGTTTTGGAATGGTTCTGCTAAGTGGCTTTTTAAAAACTATATTGAACATTACTACTCTACTTTTCCTAAGGTGGATTGGTATAATCATATTTGGCACAAACACCATGTGCTTAAGTTTGCTTGCTTCTCCTGGATGGCTGTGCTCGGCAAGCTAAAAACAGCAGATAATTTGTTTTCTAGAGGCATCCAGACGCCTCTTAATTGCTCCTTGTGTGTTGGAAACTTGGAAACGCACTCTCACTTATATTTTGACTGTGACATCTCTTTTTATATTCTCAAATACTTTTTGCCTGACCTTAATGGCTTTTTACTTAGGCCTAACTTGAAACAGACTCTTGATTTTTTTGGCAATGCGGAGAGTTTCACTAAAGCTGAGAAGGATTTCTGTTTTCTTACTATTAGCTGTATTGTTTATAACATCTGGAGAGAAAGAAACCACCGGCGTTTTTCCTCTTTGAGTAACAATGTGACAAAAATTATTTGCAATATAAATGAGGCAGTTAGATCCAAAGTATCCAAATGGGAAAACAAAAATTCTTTGTTACAGAAGTTTCACTGCATTTAAGGTATTCTATGTGTTTCTATTTGGCTGGAAGCTGGAGTCTTTTGGCAAGATCTACTTACCTAGAGGATTTCTGTTGGCATTGGATGGCATTTCTTTGGATGGCTTCTCCTTAT
>NW_021318968.1:1116692-1132724 GCF_001605985.2 Dendrobium catenatum | reverse complement strand
TGGAGTGGTAGAAATGTTGTGAAATAGAGATTTAAGTGGTATACATGTAATATTAATAAAGAATGTGTTAGATAGGTAAAATAATAGCTATATAGTGGTATGTATGTAAATTTCCCTTTATTTTTTCAATTATCTTGAGGATGTGGCCAAAATATGTGTTCAATTTGAAAGCCTGTTTTACAACGCCAACGATGATGATACGGAAAAACATAAAGATAGAATTTTCCTTTTGAATCGTATTTGTTTGCATTATATATTTATATGCGATCGCTTATGAAGAAACCTGCAAGGCAATGAAGTTATAATTTTTTATTTAACAAATAAATAAATATCAGATCAATATATTAAATAAATAAATAAATTATATATTTTAATACATCATGTCAATAGCTCAATCCCACCACCTCCATTAATATATACATCAAACCTTCCATAACACGGCAAACATGATCGAAGAGAAGCCGCACCACCCCACCTCCACCGTCGGCACCGCTGTCACCCCGTCCCATGTCGCACTGATTGTCGGAGTCACCGGCATCACCGGCCTCAGCCTCGCAGAATCCCTACGCCACCCTTCCTCCCCGGGGGTCCCCTGGATTGTCTACGGCGCAGCCCGGCGCCCTCCACCGCCGTGGTTCCCCCTCACCACCATCCACCGCTTCCTCCAACTCGACGCCCTCGACCCCACCTCCACCCTCCTCACCCTCGCCCCTCTCTCCCTCCACGTCACCCACCTCTTCTGGGTCGCCTCCACCGCCGCCGCCACCCCATCCGACAACGCCGCCATGCTCTCCAACGTCCTTCAATCCCTCCCCAACCTTCGCCACGTGGCACTCCAAACCGGCTCCATGCACTACCTTCCACCTCTTCCTGCCGCCGGCCGCAGCCCCGCCACCCCCGCTCCTTTCCGAGAAGACTCCCCCCGCGGGGCCCACCCCCTCTTCTACTACGCGCTCGAAGATGTGCTTGAATCTTACCGCACTATCCTGACGTGGACGGTCCACCGCCCCTCCGCGATTCTCGGAGCTTCGGCCCGGAGCGAGTACAATCTGGTGCTCACCCTCGCGGCCTACGCGCTCATATGCCGCCACGAGGGCGGCCCACTCCTCTACCCTGGAAAAGATTACACGTGGCGTAATCTCTGCTGCGATGCGTCGGACGCCGGCCTGCTGGCCGAGCAGCAGATCTGGGCGGCGGCGGGGAATGCGGTGGTAGGGAACGAAGCATTCAACTGCACCAACGGCGATGTGTTTGCGTGGAGGAATTTGTGGGAGGTGGTGGCCGGGGAGTTTGGCGTAGGACACTTGGCGAGAGGTGGGGAAGGTTGGGAGTGGGTGGTGACGATGAAGGGAAAAGTAGACGTGTGGGATGAGATCGTGGAGGAGGAAGAGTTGGTGCGGACGAAGTTGGACGAGATCGCGAACTTTGAGTATTTGTACGCGATGACTAACTTCGAGTTCGAGATGGTGAGTTGCATGCGAAAGAGTCGGGATTTCGGGTTTGATCGACGGGTGGATACAATGGACAGTGTGAAGAGATGGATTGGAAGATTGAGGGAGATGAATATTATTCCAAAGCATTAAAAATGAAAATTTGTTATTGTTATTTTTTTAGAATTGGTTTTTTTTTTTCATTAATAAAATTGATGTTTTACCAATCACAAATAAAAATGTCTTTAAGATGATTAATTATTTTGTGCAAACACCGAACGTCGTTGGAGGCCAATTAGAATGTGCCACGTCATCCATATGCTCGATACTACTCGGTATAGTTCGGCACCACTGACGTGACACATTTGGGTTGGTCTTCGAACGGCTTTCTTGTCCAGTCTCAAAAATTATTGATTGTGTCGATGAATTTGCCGTTTTGTCCTTTGAATTAGTGAAGAGTTAGATTTCATTTGGGATGATTTTTTTAATGTTTTATTTTTTTAAATTAAAATTTTTATTTCAAAAAATTATTTTAAAAAATAATAAAAAAATTGTCAAAAGGAAACCTCTGATTTACTCTTTCTAATTAATAGATCGTTTAGTGTGCTTATTACTGAAATTGTTTATAACTTTCTATATTTTATGTATAAAGAAATATCTCCTGATATTTAGGCGTTCCTTTTGGAATATCTGGCCTCTGTTGGTTTTTAACCGGCAGACTACTTTCCGAGGGGCTAAAAAAGAATAGTCAACAGTTTCTGGTCAATGGTCAACGGTCAATTTATTGGTTTAAGCTCCCATTAAGAGTCATGTATTAATGGTTTATCTTGTAGTTAGAGCCTGAAGCCTGAAGATGTAAAAATTTGGGAGTAATCTTTGGGTAAAGTGTGGAATCTGGGATTCAAATTTATTGAGAAATACAATATTGC
The DNA here is from genome assembly GCF_001605985.2 of Dendrobium catenatum. Lineage (NCBI taxonomy): Eukaryota > Viridiplantae > Streptophyta > Magnoliopsida > Asparagales > Orchidaceae > Dendrobium > Dendrobium catenatum. Next base: position 1,130,365 of record NW_021318968.1, on the reverse strand, counting down.
TTAAGCTCATGACCTAAATTTTTTTTATTAAGTGGCGATTTGGATAGTTTAAGTAAAAAGATTGTAAAGTATTTTTTTGGCAGAAGTCTTGGAAATATTAATATTAGATTAAATGAAATGAATTGCAAAGGTAAAGTATTCTGATTGTGTTGAATATTATTTAATTCATTTTCTTATGAAAAGTAAACTTGTTCAATTTTGAGTGAAATTTTTTTCATCGCAAGCAAGCTACCTTGTCACCAACAGCCACAACCACCCGCTTGCTGCGATTGCCACCATTGTAGGCCGATGCCGCCAAACCGCTTCCTCCAGCCAGTAATTGCTAGTCGCATGACATCGTTGGCGACGCCTCCACCGCCGATGAGTACTCACAGACGTCGGAGCTGAGCTGTTTGATTGTATTAACTTCAGGCTAGTTTTAATCAATTTGGTAGCTCATATAGCTACATAGGTTTAGTGCTTGCTTTTGATTATGTGTAGCCTAATAGGTGACTACTTTTGTCTATAAATAGGTAGCAACGTTTGTAATAGAGGATGGTTGAGATGAATAAGATTTAAGTAGTTTTACTCTGTTTTGTATCCTGCATCCTGATATTAATCTCAGATGATGGTGGATTATTTTCTTCCAAGGAGTTCTTGGATCTGCGCCCAACCACGGCCACCGGATCATCAACGTGGATTCATCGAGCCCCATCCGGTCCGATGTCACTCGCTATCTTTGAAATTTGCATTACATTCATTTTATTTCATGCTAAAAAATAATCATAATCGTAATGCATTTATTTTACACTCATCCTAATAACTCAAATAGTTCATTTACAATGCATGCTTTTTTACTCTAAATTTCCTTAACATTTCTAAATGTATTCTTTTTATAGTATATTTCTTTTATATTGTATTCCCATATAAAAAAGGTGAAAACAAAAAGGTTTTCTTTAAATATGTATGTTGTTGTATATATAAAATAATTATTTAAATTGTATTAATCTTAATATTTTAATTGAAGCTTAGTCTCGGTCAAGAGATTGGATTCGAGACTTTGTATATATTATTATTTGTGAATTTACGATCAAATTAGTCCCAAATTGAAAATGAAATTTTTTTTTTTACTAATCTATTTATTTTTTTTATATCCTTGCTTTGAAGCTGCTTCCCTCTTTGTTCCTTTTGCTTCATCGCTTTTTGTTAGCCTAATTCTGCCTGGGCTAAATTTTTAAAACGAGCAAGCTAATAATTGAAATTACGCAGGAGCTTAAAATGATAATAATTTAAGGAGCAGAACCGTGAAAATTTTACAACAGAGCCATTACTAAATACAATATAGAGAAAGTACTTCAAAACAATATAAAGCGGAAGACTAAGGAGTAAGGACATATTTTTTGTTACTTTCTAAAACAGCTTTTTAGTACAAAAAATTTTTGTACTAAAAAGTAGTTTAAGAAAGCTGTCCCAAACGAAGCCTAAATCTCAAAAATAATTTTTCTATATATAATCCAAAAATACATGTATAATTTGGGGTCTATCTACTAGAGCGCTTAGCAACAGAAAGTACAATAAAATAAAGCCAAACATGTAAAAATGAAACTAGTAAAAAAGAGATACATATAGGATAGATCGGAGAGCCTGCTATCAAACTACTCAGCTCGCTCCTTATTTTTTTTCTGACTTGAAAATGAAAGCAAAAGAAAGAATGAGCTAACAAAGCACAATAAGCTATTGTAGCCTAAAACATGAATCAATAGTTTAAACCAAAAAGATTGAAAATGCTTTGTAGTAATAAGAAATTGAAGTACTGTATAGAAAGCTAAAACTAAAACTAATACCAATATTGATTTTTTTATAAGCATTTAAATAACTACTAAAACAGACTGAAATATAACTAAATATCTTATAACAAATATTATAATAGTCCGTAGACTCCAACTTCCAATACTTACAAACAAACAATATAATATATTATCATCGCCAACATAATCTCTTCTGTTTGCCAACAAAATCCCTTATTAAAGAATATCAAAATAGCGCTCAACCTTCAAAATCATAAATTCTCTCAGGCTTCAAAGTTTTTATCACATAACATATAACAAAATTCTTTCTCGCCGCCAACATAATCCCTTCTCGTCGCAAAAAGAATCCCTTCTCTTTGCCAATTCAAATATTTCAATCGCAGACACTGAAAATAAAGTGCAATATTCTACACTACTGAAACAATCACAGTACTATTATATAGAGTCTACAAAAATGCTTTAATGACTGTCAAATAATTCATCACCTGATGTTTTACAGTTTGTTAAAACTATGTTTTCATATTTTCACAACATTATCAGAGATTGTGTATAACAATGTTCTAAAGCTTTAACTAAACTAAATTACTATTTTTAAATGTCAAAATGAAATTTTGAATTAATAAAAATCATTATTTTTTAAATTACCCAAAAAAATCTTAAGTAAATACTCAAAAAGATCAAAACAATCGTATCGATAACATATCAAAAGTTACACAGATAAAAGTTACCATAATCCAATAAAATAATATTTTTATAAAATCAAATTATAAATTTGATAAAAAAAATCCCAAAAACATTGAATTATTGAAAACATGATTAAGCAAAATGTAAAATACCTCTCGAAACAAACCACTATCGCTCAACCTAAGTCCCTTCGACCTCCTTCAACTTACTATGGTCCCTCCGACCTATATTGCCTACTTATTATGGTATTTGGATTACCGTTGTACGATTATGGTCCATTTGACCTCTATTGCCCAACTTAGTCCCCCTGACCTCCATCACATGCTGACAATGATCCTTAGACCAACGTCACTTAAATATGATCCATCCGACCTCCATTACCCGACTACGATCCTTTAACCCCAATTGTCTGAATACGGTTCTTCTGACCTTCATTGCCTGCCGACTACAGTCATTTCGACCACCATTGCTCAACAACGGTCCCCCTAATCTCCGTTGTCCAACTATGATTCATTTGACCTCCGTCGTCTGCTGACTGCTATCTTCGGACCACAATCGCCCGAATATAATCCCTTCGACCTCCATCTTCTACTAACTATTGTCCTCCGATAACCATTGAACAACTATGGTCCCTTTGACCTTCATCACCAGATCATAGTCCATCCGACCTTTGTTACCTGCTGACTATGGTCCACCCGACTATGACCCTTCAACCTCCGTCACCCTATTATAGTCATTCATCTTTCTGATCTCTGTCGCTCACTTGCTATAGTCCTTATGACTACCACCGCTTGACAACAGTCCCTTCAACCTTAGTCGCCCAACTAAGACACCTCTGACCTCCATCGCCTAACTACGGTCCCTTCAACATCATTTACCAAACTATGATCTCTTCGGTCACCATCGTCTGACTATGGTTCTATCAACCAAACGAACATGGCCAATGTTCTCTTGAGAACAACTCTCATGTCATTGAATTCTTCCAACTCCAACAATGTAATGTTCTCTATATGATGTATATTTACTATATTGAGCCAATGCCTTCCCACGAGGAACAGTATCATTTATAATCAACAAAAAAACACCAGTAAATTCATTTCAGTTGGGCAAAACCACGTAGATTTTTTCCTTTTAAGAAATTTCCACATAAAAATTCTGATGTATGTTATGATTACTCCACCACTCTCTCTTATCTCTGTATGTGTGTTGGATCTTCATAAAAAACTATGACATTAAACTCATCATCTCTCTATCGCCACGAATGTTTTAACACACAACAAGTTTGAAAGAATTTGAAATATTTTAACTTGATATCTTCTTCTTTTACATTGCCAAGTCTATGCTGATCATGTCATGTGTCGTTGCAAGCCCCTTTTGATGCTTGCCCTATCGAGTTGCTATAATCGTTCGCCCTTGCAAAGCTCTCATTGATGCCTGACCCCACAAAGCTTCATCATGATTCTTTACACACGTTCTTCGACGGCATCACTATTATGTGCTCTATGTCGTAATTCAATGCCCTCTAGTAATATCGACGCCTATCAAGAGTTCCAATCGATTTTGTGCTTTATATTGCGATTTGTAACATAAGTATTTATTTTAAAATTTTATTTTCTTACATAAAATTTTATTAATTTCAACTAAACTAAAAAATAATTTTGTGATATTCTAATATAATCTATTTTAAATAAAATTTTGATGAAATTTATATATTTGCAATCAAACATTAAAAAAAAAAAGAAAAAAAAAAGAGGACAAAGCAAGAAGGAAATCAAGAACCATTGTTAGCTCCAACTCAGCTAACCACACTTTACTCTTCAGTCATCTCTTAACTCTCCAAATCAATTCACGAGATCTCTAAGCTCTCAAGTGAAGTCTCAACCTCAAACCATGTCCCTACAAACCTCCGAGCACGACGTTGTCATCATCGGCGCCGGCATAATCGGCCTTACAATAGCCCGGCAGCTTCTTCTCCGGTCAAACCTCTCTGTCGTCGTCGTCGATGCCCACCGGCCATGCTACGGCGCCACCGGTGCCGGTAGTCACCAACTCACCTTGTAACAGTAGTTTGCATTAATCTCTCCCTTCTAGAACTAATGAGCTTTGTTGATCTTTTTACATGATGATAATATATCGTAATAGGACAGGGTTACGTTTGGATGTCGTACCGTACGCCCGGGAGCGACACGTGGGAGCTCGCCGGAAGAAGCAAGCAGCTGTGGGAGGAGCTTGCAGATGAGGTACGAGCACAAGGCTCCGATCCCTTGGATGTTCTCGGTTGGAAGAGAACGGGTATTTCTACTGTTTATTCGCTGAATTCTCAAATTGAATTATTTCAAGAAAAAATAAAATTAAGGCTTCATTTGGAACGGCTTTTTGACTGCTTTCGTGTTAAAAACAACAGTTACTAGGAAATTAGAGTGTGTTTGTAAGATAACGTTTTCACTGCAATTTCAATCTTATGCTTTTAAAAAGATGTTCTTGAAAATATGGCTGAAAAAAGAGATTTAAAAAGCAAAAACATAATTGATTAAACTGCCCTAAATAAAGCCAAGTTATCAAGAGATCTTGAGTCAAACCTACATTTATTGCGTGGATTTAGACCATGCTTTTTCATCATTACCTGAGGATTTGGCGGCTCTCTCCTCACTCGCCCTAGCGAGTAGTTATCTGCATACACACCTTGTTGCCTCCTGGAATATTCGTGGAGGTAGAGAGGTATATAATTCAACGTCTTAGCATTGTATGAAGATCCAGCATGCACATAGATAATAGAGAGGGTGTTGCTTTTATAGGAGACACCAATATTTTTATGTGGAAAACCTCTGAAAAAAGGGGGAAAAACCACGGGGCTTAGTCCAATTTGAATGAATCCACTATTATTTGCAGTCGATTACAATTGAGGCCCTTCCTTAGGGGAAAAACCTTGCTTGATGTACATTATATGAAGCATATAATGAGAATACAAAGAGTCACTATTGACGTGTTTGTTTGGTCGAAAGGACCATAGTCGATGTGCGACGTAATTTGGAAGAACCGTGGTCGGCGGGCGACGGAGATCGGTAGGATCGTAGTTGGAAGGCGACATAAGTCAGCAGGACCGTAGTCGGCGGGCGATGGAGGTTGGAAGGACTGTAGTCGGCGGGTGACATAATTCAGAAGGACTGTAGTCGGCAGGCGATGGAGGTCGGAAGGACTGTAGTCGGCGGGCAACATAAGTCAGAAGAACCGTAGTCGGCGGGCGACGGAGGTCGTAAGGACTGTAGTCGGCGGGCAACATAAGTCAGAAGGACCGTAGTCGGCGGGCGACGGAGGTCGGAAGGACTTTGTATCATAGAAGTCCAGCAATTAACAGAAATTCAACATCGGATAACTGTCCGGCAAAAATCTGACAATATGCAAAAGTACGATGTCGGGTAAAAACTTGGCTACGAGCGGAGGTCCGACGTCGGCTAGAAGTCCGACGTTAGTTGGCGGCCGAGGAGAATTCCGGCGTTAGATGGTATTCGGGTAGAACTCCGGCGTTACTTGGAGGTCGGACTGAATTCCGGCGTCACTTGGGAGTCGGGCAGAATTCTAGCGTCCCGTAGAAGTCGGACAGAATTTCGGCTTCCCGTGGAAGTCGTGCAGAATTCCGGCGGTGGTCGAGGAGGAGTTTCTTCCCTCCTATTCTTCTTCTCTTCTCTTCTCCTCCTTCTTGCTTCCTTTTTGCTTCCTTCTTGCTTGGGTCCCCCTCAAGAGAAATGAGGGGTCTATTTATAGAATTCTGGAGTGGCATGACCCGTAAATAGGTGAGAGATCAGGGGCAAATGTGGAGTGGTTTGATGGACGTCCGATATTGAATCCCTTGATCATGGACCGTTCGTTAGACATTTGAAGGTCTTAGTGGTGTCTGAATTCGGCAATCTTGGGCTCATAGGATTCGTCTCGTCGAGCCGCTCGATTCGACTATAAGCACGTCATGTTTGGAAACCATTTGGTAATCCAAATTGTGGTTCGATCCTTCCAACAGCGCTTCGGGTCCTTGATTTGGACTCATTTGGGCTTGGATTGAGTCGAATTTGGTGTTGTTGGGTTCGTATTTACGAGATGCTTAGTTTAACTGTAAGTTTGCTGAAATCGAAGTCCAGGTGATCCTAGATTTAATTTTTGAAGTTTCCAACTTGATTTTTGCCTCGAGATTCGTGCTAGATCAAGATAATTTTTCTATGATATATCACACCTAGAACATACTTTCCTGTGAGCCGATTACCACACACCTTGCCATCAAGTTTCATTCAGAGTGAAGTCGTTGAACTGCATCAAGTCACCATTCAGTGATTAAGCAATGAACTCGGCACCTAAGAGTGGAAACCAATTCGGCACAATGAAGAGAGAAGAAAAATGTTAAATTATTCTAAATATTCTATCCGCCAGTTAGCATGCCTGTATTAGTGCTGGCCACGATATTGCAAAACAAAGTATTCGTCATAATATTAAAAACATCACGATTGCCTTAACATCATAAATAGAGTATTCACAGTATAATAAGAAAAAGTATTAAATATAGAATACTCACTCAAACATAAAAATTTTATTACTTGGTAAAGTTTTAATGCTACTATTGTCAAGTCCTAAATCCTAGATGAGAAAAGTAAATGTTGCATTAGGTAGTCAACAACCAATATAAATCTTGTCAAATAATCATGACATGAATCATTTAATTCATTTTGTTAATGCTATGACGTTCCCTAGAAGCGACGCGCTATATGACATGAATGCAGCGATAAGTGTGTAAGGGTTGCTGCACTAGTGCCTGGATGCATTGTCAAGGGTTCCCACATTATGGATGGATGTGGTCAAAGAAGTTAGTTTGTGAAACTTGAATTAGTATAGAAACTTTGAACATATGTTTCATTACAAACAAATTAATGAAATTAATAGATATTATGTTTCATGGGAAGATAATTATTTTATGTATTCTGAAAACTAAATGTGTTGGAGAGAATACTAAGGAGATTGATAGTTTAAGATTTAAACTATGATATTCTGATAGGAGTCGTACTAGAAATGTGTAGGTATGATTATAGATAAGATTTTGAAAGATAATATTATAAAAATTAATATAATTGAAAATTGAATTATAACTTTAAAGATTGTTGTTGATGCTAAGAGCCTAAGATTATTAATATTATAAGTGCTTATGCTCCTCAAACATGTTTGAATATGTGTTCAAAATTAAAATTTTAAAATGACTTAGAAAAATTAATATAAAAATTACCCCTCTTGAAGAAAGAGTTTTTATTAGATGAGATTTAAATGCACATATTGGTAGAGAAGTGAATGATTTTAAAAATATTTATGGTGGCTATGAGCTTGGAGAGACTAATGAAGGTGGTAAGACCTTATTAAATTTTGTTATAACTTATGATTTTGCAATTGCTAATACTTTGTTTAAGAAAAAAGATGAGCATCTCATCACTTATAAGAATGGATATAATAAAACTCAGATTGATAATTTTTTTCTAAGAAAAATAGTTTATTTAGATTGCAAAGATTATAAAGTTATTTCAAGTGAAAGTTTATATACCTAACATTGCTTATTAATTTTGAATTTTAAGCTGAAGGGATATAACATAAAAAATAAAGTAAAATGTTGTTTTAATCTTAGATGAAGGTATTTAATGAACACTAGCAAAAATATTTTTTAGAATAATATTCTAGATTTTAAGATTTTGTATGTACATGAGAAAACTAATATTATGTTGGAAAAAGTAGCTTGTGATACTAATAATATTATAAAAGATATACTTGGAGTATAAAGGAAAAACTCTTAATAGTAAAAATAGTTTGTGATGAAATCAAAATCTGTAAGAAGAGATAAAACATAAGAAGCTTTATTATAAAACTTAGTTTAGAGAAAAATTATGAAAATTGAGAAAGATAAAAAGATGCCTATATGGAGTTTAAGAAAGTAGTATACGATGCAAAAATTTTAGTTTTTAATGACTTATATAATATATTAGACGCTAAGAACCGCAAAAAATAAATGTATAAGTTAATGAAATAAAGAGATAAAAGTAGTAATGATTCAGTTCAAGTGAAGTACATTAAGCATAAAAATAAAAAAAATATTTTTATTGGAAGAGGAGATTAAATAAAAGTAAATGAAATATTTTGCTAAACTTTTCAATAAAGATTGTGAGAATATGATTTGCTTAAGTGACTTTAACACCCTAAATGAAAATAAAAAGATAACTTTTGTTTTATCGGCGTATTAGTAAAACCGAAGTTATAGAGACTTAAAAAAAAATGAAGTATGAAAAATTTGTTTAAACTGATGATATTCTAATAGAGGTTTGGAAATCTTTATGAGTTGAAAGAATTTATTGGCTTAGTAAACTTTTTATAGGACACAATGGAGAAAAAGGATTCATGTAGCCGACCCCACGTAGTGGGATAAAGGCTTGATGTTGTTGTTGTTGTTGTTGTAGTAAACTTTTTAATATTATTTTGAAGACAAAAGATGCTAGATGAGGGGGAATGACTGTGATGATTTCTATTTTTGAGAATAAAGGCGATGCACAAAATTGTGCGAATTATAGAGGAATTAAGTTAATATGTCAATTTAAAATTATGGGAGAGAGTTTTGGATTATAGGTTACGACATGATATTAATGTTTCTCAAAATCAATTTGGATTTATGTCGGGTAGGTCTACTATAGAAGATATGCATTTATTGTGAGGTTTGATGGAGAAGTATAGAGAGAATAAGGAGAATTTATATATGATATTTATTGATTTAGAGAAGGCATATGATAAAGTTCCATGAGTAGTGCCTATGGAGAGTTCTAGAAAAGAAAGGGATTAATAATGCTTATATTGAGTCATTAAGGATATGTATGCAGGAGCTGTTACTTGTGTTCAAACACAAGATGGTTTGACCAAGTGTTTTCCTATTTAAGTTGGATTACATTAAGGATCAACCTTAAACCCATATCTTTTTGCTTTAGTTATAGATGTTCTTACTAGATATTTGCAAGAGGTTGTATCATGGTGTATGCTTTTTGCTAATGATATTCTTTTTGTTGATAAAACTAGAGAGGGAGTTGAAGATAAACTTGAATTAGGGAGGTCAACCTTAGAATCCAAAGGTTTTTGTTTGAGTAGATCTAAAACTGAATACATGGAGTGTAATTTTAGTAGTAATAGATCCAGTGGGAGGATTTTGATTTTGAGCAATCAAGTCATTAATAAGAGTACACATTTTAGATATCTTGGGTCTATTGTTCATAGTGATGGTGAAATAGATGGGGATATTATTAGTAGAATTCAAGTTGGATGATTGGAGTGGAGAAATGCATCAGGCTTATTGTGTGATTGAAAAGTCCCCAATCAAACTTAAAAAGAAAATTCTATAAGATGGTGATGAGACTTGCAATGCTTTATGGAGCAAAATGTTGGCCATTAAAAGAGAAGCATAATATTAAGTTAAGTGTTACAAAGATGAGAATGCTCAGGTGGATGAGTGGCTTTACTCTTAGAGAAAGGATATGAAATGAGCATATACTTGAAAATGTGGAGTAGCTCTAGTGGAAGATAAGATTAGAGAGAGTCGTCTTAGATAGTTTGGTCACATAAAATGGTGGCCTTCCGATGACCTGGTTAGGATAATAGTTGTATTAAATCTGACTTATGTTAATAAAGGCAGAGGAAGACCTAAAAAGACATGGTTAGAAAATATTAAAAATGACCTCTCTACATTAGATTTAAATGAGAATTTGATTCTTAATATGACACAATACAGAAAAAGGATTTATTTAGTCCACCCTATATAGTGGGATAAAGGCTTGATGTTGTAGTAAATTTTTTACATAAGAGACAATAAGTTAACACATTACAATACAATAAAGATGGTGCGCGACTGCTCATCACCATAAAAATCCTACAAACTCGATCACTCACAATCTCAGGCAGCAGGACCCCTAAACCATCTAAGTGTCCTAAGAGAAACTTCCCTTCTTCTACAAACTAACTTGCCTTCAATAGGCCATGAGTTGCCGCCACCTCAACCTATAGAACTGCAAAGTCCTTAAACTGGGTACTCGGTATCGAAGCGGCATCCCTTTGGGAGTTACCAATCTCTCCCACTACTAGTAAGTTCATCATTTTCTTAAATTGTTGACTCGCTTCGCCAACATATCCAAGGTTATTGGTCCTTGAGGAATACTGTTGCTAGAATAGCCCATTAATAATGAATATAACAATTTCTTAGATGCTACTTTTTCCTGAAGGGATGGATTCTCCTACTTATCGGCATGCACACTCTCTTGCTCAGCAGCTGCCTCTTCAACTTGCTTGACTGCTGTAGTATAATTTGCCACTATTGAAGGCTTGGTGATTTTAGCATCGCATGCAGGAGACGCCTCTATGGTTAACAATGAGAGATCAGTGATGGAAAATTTTTTATCAAGAAAACTCAGAGAAACCACTAAAAGCCAATCATGCAAGATTGTTGTCTTTATTTATAGCTCATGCACCTATTGAGTCAAGGTCAAGGATTCTTATTCACTCAAAAGATACTTGAACAGCTTGCTTGAGAAAACGCAGATCATTGGCTCATTTGTAGAGGACACTCGCCCACCATAGAAAGCTTGCCTTCAGAACCTGAGGTAGTTTCTCTTATCTTTTTTAGTTGGATCCGCCAACTTGGCTCTAGTGGAGGTTGCCACAACATTAGTAAAGGCAACTTCTTAGGTGTGCATTGTCTCCACTGGGAACATTAAGGGCTCCCTGCTGCTGTATCCGTAGGTTGAGCGGTAGATCCTTAGAATTGGAGGAGAGGTTCACTCTCCCGGGACTTGCCGTGTCACCGCCTTTAGCAGTAGGGTTAGAAGGCCTTACTACCTTAGTCGGAAGAATAGCAAATTTCACCATTCCAAGCTCAATATTCACCCACTCTGTGGAGGGAGTGATGTCAAGTTTAATAGATCCTAGCATGATTTGAGAACTCTTTTCAAGCTATTTACTCAGTGGGGGTTGCTTGCTCCACATTTTGCCTTATCACTTTTTCTAAGGCGAAAAGATTTCCTTATTTTACTTTGGATAAGGCTAGCATGGCAGGATCCATTCTTAACACGCTCATAGTTTTCTATAACTCCATTCAAATATTCGAAGGAGTGAAGGATTCTAGCGCATAATTACTTATAGAGGCTAGACATGAGTGATGTCACATCACTATAATTAGGGGGAATTTACACAACAACCGAGGCAATAGTAAAAGAGGGCAATAATTTTGCTTTTCCTCTCCCATAATTTTTTAGTAGCCCTATTTAATGCTCATCACTAATTCACTTTTTATTTTTGTCACTCGCTCTCCAAAGGGTCAAGTGAATCGATGAACTAAATGTATACCTATGCATGCATTTTCAAATATTTAGCAGGTAATTGGTGTATCATGATAAAATAGCTCATACTTTGGGGCCCCAAAAAGGAGCTTGCCGAGATCAAGCTCAAAATGGATTCACCTTCCACACAAACAACAAAGAGTCCTCGTGGATCACACAATTCCCCACTTGATTCATAGGGAGGACTAGCCATCAAAATTGTTCACCATCACCCACGGCGGACTATTATTAATTAATGTTGCCGCCTTAGCTACATGAAAGCATCTACTCAAGGGGACTCTTAGCTTGCCCTATCACTACTAGGTAATCACAGAGCCTACCTTCCTTGCTACTCAAGCTCACTCGGTTTCCACTACTAGGTGATCCAGAACTCTAGCATAGGTTGCCAATGACTTTAAAGCACTCACTAATCACATATATCTTCATTCAAGACTCATTGATGGACGTGCCTAAGTCTACTAACCTGTATGCACTCTCCACTATTGAACTCACCACAAGACAGAGAATCATGGTTAAGAAAAGTAATCTCCCCTCCAATCAATCATATTGTGATGTGTTCGTGACAATTTGTATTAGCAAGTTACTAAAACATGTATTTTTTATTCATTTTTTGCTTGATATAGTGTTTCATATTGCTCTCAGATCTTTATAAATAAAAGATGAAGATGAGCATTTTGAATCTTTTTGACATCATTGACAACCATTGATACTTGTATTACATATATTTGACTAGTAGATTGCACTCTCTCTCTCTCTCTCGCTCTTTCTCCATTCCCATTGGTTTTTAGATCACACTCACAAAGTTTGTCTGCTAGTAAGGTCAGGTATCATCCACGGACAAATTTGGATCCAATATCCAATAAAATAAACCATCTGTGGACCAGGTTGCCCAAACCCAACTTAAACGAAAAGGGGCTCAAACTTGATCAATAAATATCTTAATTTGATTTGATAATACAACTTGACTCAAACCTGACTTAACTTGCCCAGGCTAAATTCCAGTCTTCTCTTAAAGGATAAATATTTCTCTTTTCTCTGAAAACATGTACAACTGTTAGCACATAAAACATGCACATACCTAACTAATATACGTAATCCAACTAAGGAAGCATAAGAATGACATGGTCGGCTCAATTACAATTCTTTGTTTTCTCCATATAAACGCACGCTGGTGCTACAAATATTTACTTGCACAGGGAGCATTTTGGTTGGTAGGACAGCAACAGAGGCGGCCAGTTTGCTGGAGAGGGTGAAGCTTCTCAAAAATGCTGGGGTAAGGGCCGAGTACTTGACAACAATGGAGCTAAAATTTAGGGAACCATCTCTGGAGGTTGGGGAAGAAGGAGGAGCTGCTCTTGTGCCGGATGATTGCCAGATTGATGCCAGAAGAACTGTTGATTTTATACTAAAGGTTAGCCAACAAACTTAGTGAGTGGAATTTACCATTTTTTTGGCCTTCTAATTACTGAGTGTGATGTTGTTGCCTTATGGTTTAGTGTAATAGGTGTTATGTTTCACAAGGAAGATATGCTGAGTTCTTTGATGAGCCTGCCATCTCATTATCAAGGTTGGTTATTCTTTTGAAAATATAAGTCATAGTTGTAAATATATATGATGATTGTTTATAAGTTTTTTTTTTCTTGTTATTAGAATAATTTTCAGGTTGTTTTCGAAAATTATTATTATGTTTTAAATTTAGAGAAATCTTTGCATTCTTCTTCCTTCTAAAACTTTGGAGGGACTTCATAAGCAACCTGTTCACAAAATTCTCAATATATATATATATATATATATATATATATATATATATATACAT
>NW_021318968.1:1112816-1115492 GCF_001605985.2 Dendrobium catenatum | reverse complement strand
AGGCGGTGGTCCGGCGGAGGTGAGGGCCTCCAGTGGTGGTCCGGCGGAGGTGATGGCCTCAAGTGGTGGTCCGGCGAGCAACGACATCAGGCGGTGGTCCGGCGGAGGTCAGGGCCTCAAGTGGTGGTCTGGCGAGTAACGACGTTAGGCGGTGGTTCGGTGGAGGTGAGGGCCTCTAGTGGTGGTCCGGCGAGACTCCGGCGGTGGTCGAGGAGGAGCTTTTTCCTTCTCTTCCTTCTTTTCTCTTCCTCTCTTCTTGTTTGGATCCCCCCATTTCAAGAGGAATGAGGGGTCTATTTATAGATTTCTGGAGTGGCATGACCCGTAAATAGGTGAGAGATCAAGGGTAAATGGGGAGTGGTTGGATGGACGGCCGATATTGAATCCCTTGATCATACACCGTTCGTTAGACATTTGAATGCCTTAATGATGTCGTAATTCGGCGATCTTGGGCTCGTTGGATTCGTCTCGTCGAGCCGCTCGATTCGACTATAAGCACGTCATGTTTGGAAACCGTTTGCTAACCCAAATTGTGGTTCGAATCTTCCAACAGCGCTTCAGGTCCATGATTTGGACTCATTTGGGCTCGGATTGAGTCGAATTTGGTGTCGTTGGGTTCGTATTTCCGAGATGTTCAGTTCGACTGTAAGTTTGCTGAAATCGGAGTTCGGATGGTCCCAATTTTAATTTTGGAAGTTTCCAACTTGATTTTGCATCGAGATTTGTGCCTGATCAAGATAAATTTTTTGAGGACATATCAAAACTGAAATCCATAAAATTTAAAATTCATCTCAGATGGGATAGGGGAAGTATTCTCCTTGCACTGAATTTTTAAAACTTGGTTTTTTTTTTGGAATCATGAATATTCTCGGCAATTGAAGTTTGAACTTCAACATGATTATCTTCATTTGAACAATTTTTAGCTTGTATGGATGTAGAGGAACATTATTCTAGGCATAGTAATTGACCTTATGAGAAGAATTTTTTGAACACCTTTAGATGTCTATGTTAGGATTTGTCCAAGTTTAGTTTAGGTTATTCCACAAGATATAACAGCAATGTAAATGCTTATATATAGGCATTGTATGAGATGTATTAATTTGGAAACAAATTTTAATAAAGCTTTAGGATACATTTTCCTCCTCTAAATTATCCCTCTCCTCCCTCTCCCTCTCTCTCTTGCAAGAAAGCTCAAGAAGAGCTCTGAAGAACTCCAATTTTCTTAACCGTCTAAATAGTTTTGTATATTTTTTAACTGATTATTAATAACTCTCCAAAAAGTTCACTTGATTGACATGAATTATTATTTGCATTAAATGATTAAAAACTTTCGAAGTTAAATTCAGGACCATCTGAATACTGATTTCAGCAAATTTAAAGTTAAATTGAATGACTTGATGAGACAAAACCAATGACACTAATGGTTGGACCCGAGTCCAAATGAGCCAAATTATGACTAAAAACTTTAGGACATTTATTAAAAATAAAAAGTTTTGTCAATCATAAATGCTTATAGCCAATTGAGTGGCTCAACGAGATGAATCCAATGAAGTCAAGATCATTTAATTCTAAGGTCATTAAAGTACTTAAATATTGAATAATTACTTAATTAATATATGTTCAAATAATTTAATGAGCAATTTGACGGATTGTTATGAAATTTTAGTTAGATTTATCAAAATATCATTTCTAAAACACTATAAATGAACTCTCATTCTCCACATGAAGGAGATCTTGACTTAATAGTGGAAAAAGCTTAGATATTTGAAGAATTCTTGAGCTCTACCTGATGTTTGATGTTGATGATCACCACTAGCAATTACCATCATTTGACTACTATCGCTGAACTATTGTCACTTGATTGTCACCAAAAGACCATCATTGCCTGATTGTTATTGTCCATTCCACATCATTTGACCTCTATTGTCCAATCGTTACTGCCCTACTACCTTCATTTGATTGTCGTCACTTGACAACCATTGCTTAACTACTATTACTCGAATATTATTGTTTAGCCATCAACATTCGAACCATCATTGCCCGACTAACATCGTCCAATTATTATCGTCATCCCTATAACACTTCTCTCACAATCTTGACTAAAATTACAAGTGCTTCCAACAACTTTGTAATCTCATCTTTTCCAATTGTGTGGAAGAGCGGATTTCTATAACTTGAAGTATATAGTGGATTATTTTATCTAGGTTAGGTCTGATGATTTTCTTCCTTTATGAATTGCTATATAAAAACTCTGGTGTTTCCTATATTCTTCTCTTTTATATTGATCAAAGTTTATCATTTTTTAATTTTATTATGCTAATTTAGCTCCACATGATCATGCTCCCATAATTTAGAATAGAGAAAAATAAGAACAAATATATTAAACTCGAGACATCTTTATTTATCATACAGAGAAAGGCTTAAAAGTTTATAGAAGGAAGGGACTGAACAAGAAAACTAGGAAGACCCTTAAAATAAAACACTTCTAGTTCTATCTCTTAGCATTTACATAGGACTTTATTATAAAGAGAGGTGAACATAGAAGTCCAAATAAGTGAAATAACTTAAAATAGTAGTAGTAATAAAATGTATAGTCAGCATAATAAATTTTTTATTTAATAATTTGAGTTGCATAGTTTATTTGCAATATATTATCATGATGATATATATATATAT
>NW_021318968.1:989879-1112579 GCF_001605985.2 Dendrobium catenatum | reverse complement strand
TATATATATATATATATAAAGCACCAGAACCAAGTAGGGGGAGAACCCCCTACAACCCATCAAGCAGTCTTACAAACTGAATTGAGGTTTGAGGCAACAGTACAACTCAGTTGATCGACACAATCAGATTCCACACAAAATTAACAAATGATTGTCTCACTATTTACATAAATAGTGTAGCCCTCTAAAAACTATCTAAGTTGTGAATAGGATTGTGAATTTAATTTAAGAGTGAAGTTTGCTCGTAAATTATGCGGGATCTTAGTTTGGTTTATAAATGAAAAATTCAACTAATGAGACTCATTAAAATTTGATCTGATTTGAACTTTTCTGTGGGTGACACCTGGACCTTACTCACAATGCTGGCTACCAAAAAATAGAGAAACATGGACGTATATAGAAAGAAGCAGAAGAAAAATTCTATAATTCATTATTGATAGAGTAAGGGCCTTAAGACAATGATTTTATGTATCGAGTGTTGTGTTCTTAGGCTTATCCGCTGACTCCATATTTATAGGTGGAAGTATACGCTAAGCTCTATAGGAATGTTACATTAGAGGTAAATACATAAATTATGAAATATAACCTGATGATATATTACCATAAATTGAAGATGTGCTAATTAGATCCTTTAATTACATTAGATAGTCATTAATACTTTCCAAATTGGGGGCCGACTCATATAAAGTCATTGGTCCACTTCTCATTGGTTGGCCGAGTTCTGGCAAGTTACTATATTGATTATTGGAGGACATGAAAGAGTGTGCTTATTGGCTTCTAGAGTTGAGTAGATTGGTGAGCTTTTTAAGTACTTCACGCTGCTTCATTCTTATATCCGCTAAACTTGTTGTAGGCATCTGCTCCCTTGTGGGTGTGAATTATCGTAGTGACTCAGGATTGATGATGCCTAATTGTCAAGCTAGTATTGTATAACCGACCAGTGAGGTTGACTTCTCCTCTCCTAGTTGGCCAAGTTGACTCTAGTTTGGCCCAGGCGATTCAACTTATATATATTGATGCCCATATGTTTATTAGACTAAAAGAAGTTCTAGAATTCTGAAAATTAAATCGGATTTTGCTCAAATTGAATTTAATGAGCTATATTTTATAACGGGGCCTGCCTCAATCTTGAGATGGGTCGATGGAAAGCTTTGATCTGTTCTTAATTGGGATTGGGTATTTAAAAACCCAATATATATACTTGCACTTTATTAACTATTTCTGACAAATTTAAAATTGTTTATTTTTCTTTCTATTTTTAATAATATAAAAATAAATTCGCAGTTCCAAGAAAGGTGAAGAAGATAAAGATGCAGTCAAAACTTCGCAGAGATTCTTGTGCTACAAAAAGGCTGTGGTTATTGCAGCTGGAGCATGGAGTGGCTCTCTACTGAAAGGTCTAGTGCAGGAGCCAGATTTGATGCCGGAAATACCTGTGATGCCTCGAAAGGTTTTGAATTCTTCTTTTTCTTCTTGCTGTTATTGAGTTTCTCAAACTGAAACAAATAAAAAAATTAAAAATCTCTTTTATTCTCTTAAATCTCAATTAAATTCATTAGTAATTAAATGACTAATTTTCTTCTCTTGTATTCCGTATCCTCAGGGCCATCTTCTCATCTTGAAGAATCCAGAAACCAACATTATTCAAGTAAACCATGGTCTCATGGAGGTTGGTTACATTGATTCTGAAGCTTCTCATTCACCAGAAGTAGGAGCTGAAGACATGGAGAACTTGCCATCCATATCAATGGCTGTTACAAAAGATGTCAATGGAAGTCTTGTTATTGGTAACACAAAAGATTTCTATACAAATCCTAGTTTAATGTATTTGCAATTTTTTTTATAAATATAATTACTTCCATTTATTTAAGTTCTTCTATCAAATAAGCTAGGTTTCGTTTGATTCCACTTTAACCAATTGATTTTTTATAATATATATTTGATTTATATGAGAAATGTGCTTATAATCTCATGTGCATATTCTCTATGACATTGTCAGCATATTAAGACCATCTCCAATTGAAAATCTCATTTTCCACTCCAAAATACCGTGAAACTAAAAAATGCCGTGATTCATCTCCAGTCGAACTCCATTTTGGCTCATTTTGCGATGATAACGGTCTTTCTTTCTTTCGCGCGTTTCTTCGGCAAGTTGGTTAGAGACAGAAAAATAGCGCATATGAATAGTGCAACGCCAATATTGGCGTTGCACTGTTCACCCGCATCCAAATAGCGGAAGTTTTACCGTTCGGTTGGAGCTCACAAGCGACGTCATTCAAGCGTTTGGAATTCGGTTGGAGATACCCTAAGTGACTTATAATTTACAGCTTGTCTCAGAAATTATAATGTTTCACTGTTCTATTGCTAAGTTAATTAGACAGATCTAACTTTTGAATCACAGGAAGTAGTCGTGAATTCTCTGGTTTTAGTAGAGAAGTTGATGAAAATGTTGTTAAAGATATGATGGCAAGGGCAGGAGAGTTCTTTCCAGCTCTGAGAAATCTTCCTTGTGGGCTAAATCAATTCAAGGAAATAAGAGTAGGACACCGTCCTTACGGTAATATTATCAAGTCATTTTACATGTTCTCTACCTTATGAAACCATCTTATATTTTATATTGCTTAGATAGTCTATCAAATAATTTTCTTTGAAATTCACTTTATTTCATTTTAGTTTTAAAAGAATGTAATAAAGAGAAGGTGAAAATATAAGCAACTTAACTTCTATATGAGGCATTTTATATGTATCTTTTCAGTTCTTGATGACAAGCCAGTGATCGGGCGTCTTCCTTGTTTACCAAAAGTCTTACTTGCCACTGGACATGAAGGAAATGGACTTTGCCTGGTATGTTCTACTCAAACTAAAGAATGATTTTATTTTATTCTTTAAACTAAAGAATCAGCTTAACATTTGTACCATTGCTATTTACATTAACTTATTCACTGGACATATTTGACCCACCGCTACTTTTCCGGGTGGTAAAGAGCCGGCTGGGCAAAGTCTAGGTCTTTGGTTCGAATCCCTTGGCAAGCATTGGAAGTCTTAAGTGTTGGCCCATATAAATTGGTGTGGGTTGCATGCTAGGTGGACTGGGGTTTTCACTAGCCTAAGGACATATTTGACCTATTATGATTTAAGGATTTAGGGTACCCTAAAAGTTTTTTTTGCTGATTCAGGAGGCTTGCTTACCTCTAGAAATACCCAGAAGGACTAGAACAATTCTCTAATCTTACTATCTTGATCCTAGAGCTCCCAGGCTAGTCCATCCTAGATCAGTTAAAGAGTGACTTATAGTATGATCAAAGTTCCATAAAGGGGGACAACTAGGGTTAATTAGGCTAGCTTAGTTCAAACTATGGTCAACTTAGTTAAGCTAGGTGGACCATAGGTAAGGGAACTTTTATTACATCCAGTGAACGTACGCTCCTCTACGTTCGGTTTTAGACCCAAACAGTGCAATACCGAGTTTTTTTAAAAAACTCTGTACAACTCGGTATTCGGTACTCGGTATTGCGCTTTTTTTGCCTAGATCCGAACGTAGAGGAGCGTACGTTCACTGGATAAAATAAAAGTTCTATGTAAGGACAATAAAACACTTGATATGAAATAAATTGGAGGGAGTGCAAATGAATTTTACAGTTCCATTATTATTTAGACAATTAAATTTATTTAACAATTGTGAGAAATATATATTTTGTTAACAATTGTCTACCTAAATTTTATGAAAAAATGGGAAAAATTTTATCTATTTGTCATTATGACATTTTTTCTCCTCACAAGATTCACAAAAATGTTCCTCAACAAACCAATTTTATTTCACTCAACTACTTTTAGTTTATTTCATTTCATCTCTTCAAACCTCAAATTATTATTTATTGGCGAAGCAAAAAAATTATTTTAATGTAATCACATAAACTAATTTATTATTATTTGAAGGCGTCATAAATCAAATCAAATAGAGCCAAACAGAGCCTTAATGATCACTTAAAAGTTTTTTTTTTTTTTTTTTTAAATGAACGAAATATCTTATGGTTCTTTGCAATTAGGCGTTAGGTACCGCTGAGATGGTTGTGGATATGATTGAGGGCAGACCAACCAAAGTAGAGAGCAGACCCTTTTCTGTTCAAGGGAGATTCAAAATTTCTTAAATTTTAATTGTTTTTTTTTATTTTTGTAATTATATTTGATATATGCTGTTTATTAATTATTTGGCTCTTTTATATTTGAGAATTATTATTATTTTATTATATTGTTGTGTTATATATAGCAGGCTTATATTAACTGATAAATTTCAATAATATTCTAGACTTTGAAGATAAAATGAATTGATTTTATATGGATAAATTTGAAAGGAAAAAAAAATTATGGATCCAACCTAGTTGATTAGTTCACTATTTTATTAAAAAAAATAATAAAAAGATTATGTTTGTTAACTATCTGTGGAAGTGAAATAGATAATACATTAAATGGGTTTTTTTTTGGAACGGAGGTATCTATCCGCTACCACTTTCATAGTGGATGTGCTTGGTGGAGTAACTAATCCCTTGGCAGGCCTAGCGGCAACCAGCCCCATAGGTGTCGGACCACGCACGCATTTTTTTTTTTTCTACTTAAGGAGTGCCGCTTAAGAGAGGAATCGAACGTGGGTTGTGGGATTTCTAACAACGCTAGCCCATCAATCCAGCTAAGCTCGGTGGGGTCATAATAGTTGCTCACTCCACTGAAATTTTAGCTTCACTTATTTAATATTAATATTTGCTCCGAATTTTGGATAGCAACTTTTTGTAACTTACACGAAATATTAGTGGAAGGTCATTTAAGTAGACAAGGCTTTTTAATATTTTTTTAATGCCAAAATTATGTGTCACTTATTCACTTTCTTATATTTATTTGTGGGTGTTAATTAAAGTTATGATTATCTCTCTCTCTCTTTACCTCTTCTGAATAGTGTACCATCATGTGTCTCAAACCCACCTTGACATCCTTCCCATCCTCAAGGGAGGGCCATTATGGTTATTTATAATGCCCTCCACAATCTTGTTACTATACTATACATCAATTATGGTTAGTTATAATGCCATCTACAATCTTGTTTCTACGAAAAGTTATTATGTGCAGATGTCCGGATCCGTCCGGAGGTGAATCTGGATGTGCCGCGTCACCCGGGGTCTGGTGCTTCTGGGTGACGAGGTGCGTCCGGATTCGCCTGCGGACGATTTAGACGCTGCACATAATAATCTCTTTGTTTCTACACCTCATGCGTGGACCTTTGGTCATGTCACTCATCTCTATTATTAGTCAACTTTCTATTTTGTTCTTTCAATGCTTTTAATATGGTCGACGGTGAGGCTTTTTTGGATCACGATCGCATGCAAAATTAGGGCTATAGGATTCTTTGTTTTTCTTCTGATCTTTTTTAGTAATAAATTAATCGCATGAAAACTACAACTGATTTTTTTTCTTTTTCATTTATAGAGTACTTAATGGCCTAAAACAATGCTAAGGTTTCATTTGGAATAGGTTTTTTTTTTAATGATTTTAAATCAGTTTTCTAAAATATTTTAAAAAATAATGAAAAAGCCATCTCAAATAAAGCCTAAGTCATTATACCAAGCAAAAGTGTTATATATAAATTTGTAAAATATTTTTCCTCAAAATTTTTATCTTATTTAGTGATTATTTGATTTGTAGCAAGGTTGTAAAAATCTGATTGGATAATGAACATAAAAAAAAGGAGAAGTTCACGGTTCAATCAGTTAGACTGATTTAATTGGGTCGAATCGGATGATGTAATAATAATAATATTATTAAAATAATATTTTTAAAATATAAATTTAATTTACATATAAGTGTATAGTTTAATGTAAATTATTACTAATTTTCTTTTTTAACATAAGCAATTAATAAATCATTCATTCATTGATCGCCAATCCTATTTTGCAACTCATTTTTTATAATATTTGTGATAAAAAATGCTCTTTCAATACCTGTTGTAGCAACGGGTAATACCAATGCGAATTCTAGTAATTTAAAAACAACATGATATATTATATCCTTCCTACTTTAGATCATTTTCTCAGCAAGACTTCCAATATCTTTTAATGAGGTGAGCTGATCATCAAATCGTATATCTATGATATAAGTATCCAATTTATAATTTCTAAACCCAATTTTTTTTTGGTGGGTGGGGGGGCATGCCCACCTTCATCCGCCTTTGTTTATATTATATTAATGACCATAATTTTTTAATATTATAAATTTAATTATTATATTAAATATTATTCTTATAAATATAAATATATCCTTATAAATATATTATTCTTAAATATTATTTATATTTATAAAATTTTATTATATTTTAAAAAATTTATAAATATTATTAAATATTCATATATTTAATTATTTCTATTATATTAATGATCATAAATTTTTTATATTATAAATTTATATATTATATTAAGTATTATTCTTATAAATATATTATTCTTAAATGATATTTATATATCTAAAATTTTATTATATATTTTAAAATTTTATAAATATTATTAAATACTCATATACTTATATTATATGAATTTTATTTTATTAATTTTTATTAATATTATTATTTATTACATCATCAAATTTGACCCCATGGAACCGTGAATTTCTCCCTCTTCCGATTCGTTGTCTGATCCAACTTTCAAAGCTGTGATTGTAGCTTAAGTATTTGATAAGATAAGTTTCAAATAATGATAATTTTTAAGGACAATTAAAGTACCAACCTTGAGCTTTATACTCCATGTCTCATTTATCATAAAAAGAAAACTATTTATAATTCAAGAAATTATATAATAAAATAAAAAAATAATAAATTAATTTTTTAGTAGCCCATAACAATTTATCAATCAAAAAAAGCCTGCCTAAAGTACCATATATTTTGAACTATCTAAATATTTTTCCTAAAATTTAAATTTATTTGTAGGGATTATCCCTGTCGGGATCCCTTCCAGAAATTCTCCGGGGCCCAGGACAAGCCCAAGCCCGAGAGGGGGTTTGGAAATAGTTTTCAACCAGCAATAGACGCGACTCGGTTATAACCTCACTGCCTGCGTCATTGCCCCAAGCGCAAAGATACTTCAAACACCAGAACTTGCGCGCTTTTGTATGAAGTTAGCACCGTGGCCATGTCGCGTTACGCGGTGTGGGACTAATTAAATTTAAGGCTTTCCGGGAGTTGGTTACTTCACGTACACGCAATCAGTTTTGGATTGCATATTTGCATTACGCTTTATAATAACATAATGACAAGGAATTAGCCATTGTCTCATCTATCGCAATACTCTTCTTATACATAAAAATTTCTCTTTATTTCCCCATATACCTACAGCTTTAATTTTATCATTCTGTTAGAGAATTAGCTTAGAAGCACCTAAATTAGGTGATCATAATCCACAAATCTTTTGCACCGTTCAAATAAATAAACGAGTTCCATCATATCTCCTTGAAAAATCTCATATGATGACTCAATACCTATCCAAAGTCATAGCTATGATCAACAACATTACATCATTAATTTGGTTCTTATATTGATAAGGAGAAAATCATCCTCTATATTCTCAATTGCCTCTCATCCGCCTACAAATTAAGCTTTTAAGACTGTCATTCACACTATACATACTCTATTGTTCCTTAATAATCTTTACTCCCTTCTCTATAAGGACAAGGTTAATATCAACATTGATCACCTCATTATTAACAATCATCATGCTCTATCAATCATCTTTGGTTGAGGTGCATATTCATTTACTCTAGAGAACATTATCGTGAATCAACTTCCTATCAAAAATGTGGTAGACGCTAATTCACTCAATTAAGCAACGATCAATTCTCCACTCCAATTATCTACCAAATATATGACAAATTAGAGCATTTTACCTTTATCTATTGGCATCGTTGAAACCTTAATTATAGCTATCCGACCACATAGTCCAACCCATTGTTCTACTAATATCTTAACAACCCTCCTCTCTCAACCAGTACCTAGATTCAAGGGCCTCATACTCATTATACCTTAACTCCAAAACTTTATCAGTCATTCGTTTATCAAGGGAATGAGCAATTTATTGTCACTAATGGTGCCTCCATCATGATATTTAAGACTAGACAAGGAATTTTATTCACCCTTCATCATAAGCTCCTCCTTACACTTCTACATGCTCTATAACTCTCACAAAATTTTTGCTAATAATAACTATTATATCTCCATTGATTCCATTGGTTTTTGCATCAAGGATAAGATTATAAACCAAATCATTCTCACTGATAGTGACCATAATGACATATACTCCTATTTCATCACATTGCAATTTACCCAAAGGCCGTCTCATTACTGGAGCTCAGAAGAGTTGTAAGATCAAAATTAATAATGCAAATAACATAGCTTTTAGAGCTTTGTAGACATAAATATCTGCCACGAGTGGTCTTCGTTTGGAGGCGAGAGATGTGTGAGGGAAAATGAAAGCCGTGCTCGATGTCGTGAGTCGCAAGTCTTGTGAGAGTAGCAAAAAGGGGAAAACGAAGCATACCGTTTAGATCGAGGGCTAAAATTTACACTAAATTTTTAAAATATTTTAATTTCGACTAATTTAAGTGAGTTTCAAATTCAATCATTTTAGTACAATTTCAGCTAAGTTTACTCAAGATTTTTTAAAATAAAATTTCAAATAAAATTCAAAGATTTCAATTAAAAGTTTTATATATTTTTAAACAAGATTTTAATAAAAATATAGAAAAAAAAAAGAAATGCATTAATTGGAGAGGATAGCACACTTTAAAATATATGTAAATAAACATATAGAATGTGATATATCTACACAGTTTTATGCTGATAGTACCTGTATGTAACAAGAAAATTCTTGAAATTTATTTATTTGCTTAATAAAGAAGCCTCCCTTTCCACTTTGCTGTAGGAACTCGCAACTCACACAAGACCCAATAACTCCTTCTTGGAAGTGGGATCACCACCTGAAATCCTTCAGGATACATAAATCCAAAATAAGAGTAAAACAACTCAAATATCATTCATCTCAACCAACTTAAATATTATTCATCTCAACCATCTTTCTATTACAAGTGTTGGCTATGTATTTATAGTCAAAAAAAGCAACATACTAGACTACATAAACAAAAGAAAGCATTACACCTATATAGCCATACAAAATGTCATATGAAATTAAATGGCTCTGAACTTTAACATGATCAACGGCTCAACTCTGACGTCGGGGGGCAGGGGTTGGGGCTCAAGCAAAATATTGTCTTCAAATGTGAATACCAAGATTAAATTGAAATAAACTTCTTCTTGAAGTTAACTAGCCTCATCAATTCTGGTTTGATGTCTTACTAATTGTAGCCTAACTAATCAATATGAACCATCAAAGGCCATCAACATGAATTCTCATTTCAGCTTCTTTACATTGAATTGATAATCTACGCCATCTAAGGGTGTTTGGTTGTGCATGCCTTCCCTTGTTATAACTATAAGCTCAATATAACTCAACATTTGCTCCACTACCTAAGCATTCATGGAATTGATCAACAACATTGCCAAAGCTCACGGAGGCGTATCCGTATTTGGCGGAGTAGGTGAACGTACTCGTGAAGGAAATGATCTCTACATGGAAATGAAAGAATCCGGGGTGATTAATGAAAAAAATATTGCAGAATCCAAAGTGGCTCTAGTCTATGGTCAAATGAATGAACCGCCAGGAGCTCGTATGAGAGTTGGCTTACAATTGCTTCAGCGGGAGCTGCTGTCGGTATTGGAAACGTTTTCAGTTCTTTGATTCATTCAGTGGCGCGAAATCCATCATTGGCTAAACAATCATTTGGTTATGCAATTTTGGGCTTTGCTCTCACCGAAGCTATTGCATCGTTTGCGAGGTTGATTATCCCTATTGGGATGAGTGAGCTATTGCTTCCTTGACTGTGCTGACTCCCTCTTTTGTAAGATCAGCCCAACTTGCCTTGTTGAACTTTCTTCATTGGATGGAGATGGAGACCTTCCTCGGTCTTTCATCAATTATTTATCATCGCAAAAGGGATATTGTTGCTAAGATCCTATGTATCATAAGGTAATTATCTCACACCTCATAATATTTAGTGAAAACAAGCAGATAAATATGAATATTTTTTTTAAATAAAAAAAATATTTTAAAATGAAGCCCCATCAATTTTGAAAATAAAAAAAAAAGTTTAAATATGAATTTTCTTTCTCATTGTGATTTAAAATGAAGCCCCATTAAAATTTGTTTAATTTTTTTCATATTAAAAAATCAATTAAAGGCATGACATCATACACATATATATTCTTCTCAGGCGAGATATGAATGGGCTTAAAGCCCAAGATCATGAGCTTACAATCCAAATTTGAGTGTAAACGAGGATCTATGCGTGCTGATCATATAACAATATTGGGCCAAGCCCAGTAAAAACAAAAGGCTGATCAAACGTTTTGAATGGTGAGATTCAAAGGTTGATTTGGGATTCAATTAAGGATATAGATATTGTTAAAACTAATTAAAATTTTAATAATGATAGCGCTATTAAAATTTATAATTCTTTTTATTTTTTATTTTTATATTATTATTATTAAACTGGAAGCATATTTATAATCTTTATCCTTTCATTCGTTGTAGCTCTAATTGTTACATAGAAATAAATATTAAATGAATATTATTTGGATATTATAATCAAAATTTTATCTTCATAAATTAAAATTTTTAAAATTTATTTTAAGATAATTGCAATATAAGTTCAAAGATTTATTTCTACTATGACTATTATAAAAAATTGACTATAAAATAGAATTGGAGATCCATAGATGAATTTACTTTAGTTATCTATAATAAGAAAGAAATATTTGATTTATTGATTATAAAATCATTGAACTTTTTTAAAATATGAGAAGTATTCATAATAATTTGTAGGCTTTTAATGTCTTACATTTTATCTTTTTAAAAGAATAAATTCAAACTTTTTTTTTTTTTTTAAATTACTAATGTCAGTCTCAAGTTCGAATGAAAAAAGTTGAGGTAATATTAAAAAAAAAAACTAATTTGTGCCTCTATTAGAAAAAAATCATGGCTCCATTATTAAACACCATCCACCATTATTATCTGCCCAATCGTTGTTCTCGTTGTTTGATTGTCACTGTCCGGGTGTCATAGCCTAGTCACCATCATTCAACCACCCTCTATCTAACTGCTGTCATTCGATCATCGTTATTTAACTAACGTCGTCCATCCATCCATCATCATCATCCCTCCACTACATCTCAATAATCTCTACTATAAATGTAATAAATCAAGCCACTGATTCCAACTTTGTAATATTATCTTCTCCAAGTATAGGGAAAAGCAAACTTCAATAACTTTAAAAATACAATAGATTATTTTGATTGGGTCGGACCCTATAATTTTCACTTTTTAAACTTTTTATATAAAAATACTATTGTCTTATATATTTTTGAGATTTATTTGTGAGTATGCTAGATTTTAAGCAAAATTAGGATGTTAAAATCTATCTTTATCAATGCGATTTTTCTAGCACACAACATATATATACATATAAACTTTATCTATAAAACAAATTTTAGAAGATGGGATTACAAGAGTATGGGTTCGTTATGGTTTGGCCTTGTCTGAGTGAGGTGGAAAATACAGTTGAACTGCAAGAGATTAGACACATTAAAACGGTTGTGGTCAGATGATGATCAAAAGGTGGCTCGGGATAATAGTGATTCAATGTTGGCAGTCAAGCTGCAGTAAATTGAATAGAATGTTTGGGCGGCGGTGAACTAACCATGATGATTGAGTGGTTGCATTCTAACGATAGTGATCGAGTTGTAACAATCCGAAGATGATATTCAAGTGGTGAGACTCCAATGCCAAAGTTTAGACAATAGTGGTTTGATGACAAAGGTTGAGTGGTAGTGGTCTGATGGAGGAGGCCGGTGATAATAATTCAATAATGAAGATTGAGCGGTGTCAAGTGATGGTGGTCATGTAGTAGCAATTCAAAGATGGTGGTTGGGCGACCATAATTCATTAATGAATGTCAAGCATGTAACACCCATTATCTCAAAATTTTAGGTAATTTATGTAAATTAAAATGAATGTTGCCTAATCTTGATTAGTTGGTGATTGTGAGCTTTATTATGGTTGATTAATCCTAAATAAGCTATGAATTTGAATTGAGAAAGTGCAGGTCACCAAGTGTAGAGGGAGGACGTCGCGTCGCTAGGAATGGTGCCACCGTATTGCCAAGCTTTCATTTGGGAAGCTGTGGGGAGGATCTGAAAAATTCTTTTGTAGTGCAGTGATGCTGAGATGCAAAATTTGTAGGCCATAGCTTGTGATTCGTCTGTTGGGCCAATTAGGAATTTCGTAGAGCACGAGGTAGACTTTTTAACTCTTATACCTGATCTTAATTTCAATGGTTTTATAAAAAGATATTTTTTAAAAGTGTTTTGCTCATGATTTTACAACATTTTTACCGTGTAACTTTTATTATATTGTTATATGCTCCATTTTGAATATTTTGACTATAAAAAATCAGATTTTTACCGATTGGTTTTCCATACATAAATTTCTAGGCATATGCAATAAATAAGGGTTTTACATCATTTGTGATAGTTATATAAAAGTCTTTAAATATTTATTTGAATATCCTTCTAAAGTTATAATTAGAATAGAAAAAGTTCAGTGAGTATATTTTTATATATGTAATTAGAATAGAAAAAATTATAATTACTTATTATTGCATTTAAATGTGCATAATTCATAGTGTGATATTGGAGAAGTTATGAGTTTTGAAATATAAAAAGTGCTCACTCTAAAATGATACAAGGGCTTTATATATGTTCTTTTCTTGCTCTATTTATCTTGTGTGAATGTGGGAGTGATTATGACCCCGCTTGTTGAAAGTGGATGTGAGAGGGTGTAATAACCTAAGATTGTGAAAATAATTTAAAATAAAAATATAAAAAATAGGCTAGAGTGTGACAGCATTGTGCTTGAGAGCGCAGCAGCGCTAAGGACGCAACACCGCTGAGGGCGTAGTGGCTCAGGGAAAGCTTCACTGCAGTGCTGAGCTCTCTATATATTGTACAATAACTTTGAGAGCAGTATGTAACACAACAACGTTGGATTTTGGGTGTCATGACATCAATATATATATAATAGAGCGAGCGGGTGCAATGCGAGTGCGGGTCAGATTGCCGACATGATCACTAGGACGGGTGTGGTGCAGGAGGTGAGTGTGGCATGCTTGGTGCGGATGCGATCGAGCATGGGAGGGCAAGTGCGGCCTGTGCAGGAGTGCTACCAGCATGTATGAGCACGGATCACTGCAGGTGATATGAGTACAAAGCACGGAACGAGCTGTTTGAGTGTGGGATCTGGGTCAACTGGGTCAACTTCGGGTTTTCGGGTCAACCCAAATGGGTCAAAACCTCAAACTTGAACCCGATCCGTATGAAAAATGGGTTGACTCAAACCTAGAATTTTCCTGGTCATGTCCGTGTCGGGTTTCATGTCAGGTCAAATATTCACACCCCTATTTTCGGATAAGAACAATATGAGGATAATGGTCAAACAGTGCCAATTTGATAGTGATCATGTGATGATTCTAATAAGGTGGAGCTTTGATATTCTTCAACTATCTATTCTCTTTGGAATATCCAACCAAGGTCTCCTTCATACAAACAAAAGATGATACATTTATATTTCTGTAGAGTGACATTCTCTTTAAATATAACCAAAATTTAAAACATTCAATCAAATGGCTCGCAGTGATCCCTTCAATCATAAGATGTTTTTTAAATGTTTGAGTACATTAATGGTGCTAAAGCTAAGAGATATTCGAATTGTTAGATTCCTCTTGTCGACTCTTGATTTGAATATAAACATTCAAGATTTAGAGACCATAACTGGTTGTCTAATTAAAATCGTAAATTTTTTAACAATGTTTCTGATGATTGATTTAGACTTATTTTGAATCCGATCGATCAAATCACTTACGGTGTTATTGAGTTTCTCATTTAGATGTTCATTTCAGCTATATGCTTGCTAAAATCAGTGTTTGGATGGCCTTGAATTTAATTTTGAAAGATTTCAATCCCAAATGCATTGAGATTTGTGCTTGATCAAATGAAGTTTCTAATGATATATAATTAATTGATTGATTAATTAATTAATTATAAGGCATAAATATGAAATAAACACAACAAATATTACTTACAAACATAATCTCTCTATTATAATATTTAATCAAACCTATTCATTATCTCCCACTGCTAATTTTTACATGTTGATGTCGGAGCTTCACAAATCCCATTTTTTAACTATATCGAATCTGTTTCAAGGCAAGTTGACGTATAACCTGACTTATTCAACTACCCGATTTAATTCAATTTCTAGTGCAATGATTGAAGTAATAAGTGCAGTTCATTTGAATGGAAATATTTTAGGTCAAGCTAGCTAGCTAGCCAGGCCTTACAAAATTAAAATATTTGGTCCTCATATGACTATAGAATAATTCTAATAATCCTTATTATAATAAGGAAATAGGATTTTTGCCTATTCAAATTTGGCATCTTATCATGATTAATTGCATACATGCCATGCATTTGGAGAGAAAATTGCTTATAACATTATTGCATTTGGAATTTAGCAATCACCCAACTAAAAGCTGCAGATAGTTGGTATTTATATCAAGCTTATAGTGCTTCTCAGCCCCACATTAATCTTCCACTCAATTATTGCTACAATATCATTTAAAAACTATAAAACACAAAGAATTAGAACAAGATAAAATTAATATTTAAGTACAAATCTACTTGATCAAGCACAAATTTTGATGCAGATATTTAAGGAAAATAAATTTGTATTTTTTTTTTTTTTAAAAACAAAAATTAATGCCTTGACTTAAAGGTTTACAAGTGCTAATTTTATAGGACTTATTTTATTTAATTAATTAAAACAATATCAATAGTATGGTTCCATCAAACAATATATACTACAAATTAACAGTGGTTTTATCCCATGCTATGAGTAGCAGTACTTAAAACCACAACAAAAATTGCTACATTACAAGCCTTCCCTGCAAGGTTCAATTGCACAACCGCTGCAAAATCTTTGGAGCACACACCAATTACAGCGGTTCTGTAACGATTTTGGAACCGCTGCAAGATTTTTAGTGGCGGTTAAAACAGTTAGGAAAGTCATTCAAAAGTGATGCGAAAGCCTTTTATTTTTTAACAATAAACTTATTTTTATTAGTATTTTATTATAAAAAGAAATTATATAGCTCTAATTATAATTACAATAAATATTAAAGATACAATTCTTTTCAAATTAAATTCCGAGGAGTGATAGTCCCCTTCACCGCCTGCCCTTTCCTTCCAAACTCCTCCAACACTTAGTGACCAAACAAATCTTGTTCCACTGGCTTTGCCTTTAACTTGCTTCCGACTGGTGAAAGGGAATTCCTTGAGAAATCCAACTGGTGCTCCCTCTCTCTCTCTTTCTCTCTCTCTCTCTCTCTTTATATATATATATATATATAACACAACTACTCCAATGCCTAAAAATTCTAAAAAATACAAACATGAAGCTTTCTTCTCATAAAAGGTTATGGAATTTACAGCAGGTAAAGAGCAGGAGATCAACCACCAGTAAATCTTGGATAACTAGATTAGGCTACTGTGCTGGCAGAACTTTTCTCACGTGCTTCATATTATTGGGTGGACAAGAAGTAAAACAAAATAAAGCAATCAATGAACCCATAAGTGAGGAACCATGCAGAAATACTGGCCCAACATTCAGTCTAAACTGAAGCCTATGAAAGCTAGCTATTTGATTGAGTACTACCAGATGCCATAATTCTAGGAAAGAATTTTTTTATTTTAATGATCTTTTTTAATCTTTCTTTTCTTTGTTGAACTTGTTCATGTCAACAAGAGGGATGATTCCGAGCATACTTTATTTATACATCGAGATTCACATAGATGAGTTGATGAACGATTAGATTGCATGGTCTCCTGCATCAAGAAAAGAGAGATCTTTTCTCTTCAGGGGAAGAGAGAAGTAAAGCCCTGCATTGGTTATTCATACTCACACCCACCTATAATGAATATATATGGGTGGATATGGGTACGCCCATGATCTTGTGGATGAGTATGAATGAGTACTCAACATCAAAAGATAAATCGATTTACATTGCTAATCACCTTATATGTTATATTACTGCAATCCCCACAACGTAGTGTACATCACTTAATCACATTGTGACTACGGTAAATTCTAATATGTGGCTTGAAAGTTTGTAATCATAGCAAAATGACAACAAGCCCCTAGGCCATCAGTATGTGGCAGATTGCGTTCAAAAAATATGAAAAGTAGGTGGATAGAGGTGGGTACGGCATCCCGAAAGTTATCATGGGTGGGGGTGGGTGTGGGTGGGCGAAACCCGTCCGAGTAAAGCATGGGTACCCAATGAGTATCCATCCATGACTCCTTGTAGGGCTTCGAAGAAAACTAATGCTGCTGTCATTTTCCAAAGCTACAGTACGTACTCTTTGGCAACCAAAAGTGGGATTATAATATATATATATATATACAAAAAATAATAATTACATAAATAATATCTTAAATTTAATCATTTTAAAATTCTTTTTTAATTTAAATAAAAATAAAATTTGCTTTTGTGAATAGTGAGACGTCAATATTGGCGTCGCACTGTTCATGATGACGTGAATGCCAAGCATTTTAGCATTCGGGTGGAGAAGCTCGTGGATGGCAAATCTCTTTTTGCAGTTCGATTGGAGATGATCTAGTATATAAACGTCTCCATTTATTAGTTGTTAGAATTAACAAAACCCTTTAAAAATTAAAAAAAAAAGGCAATAGCATTTCTCAAACTTGCAAAATATATCAGTACAAAATAGAAATAATAAATCTTTGCAAGTATTCTTAGTGTTGGCAACATTGTGCGCCCAAGCAAGAGCAAAGTCAGGATTTTTTCATGTGTGGCTTAAATTATTGAACTAAAAAAATCCTAAACCTTATTCATCCAGGCTTAGGACTAGCTTTGATGGTTTTATTTTATTTTCTTAAATCGTTAGACTCGTTATAAAAAAGATAGAATATATAATAAAAACAAAAACTTACAATTGAGAACATTAAATCTCGATATTCTTTCTTACATATTATCAATGATTTTTTCTCTGAATTTTTATTTTTTGAAATTTCATTATCAAAACTATTAAATATATATTTTTCAATACAACTATGTAAATAGTCATTCATTAAGGAGTCTCCCATACGATTACGTAAACAATTCTTTATGATGTTCATTGTTGAGAATACTTGTTCGACTGTTGATGTAGCAATTGTCAATATCATAGTAAGCTTTATAAGTAGAAATGTCAAAGGATAAATATCATTCTTCTTAGTCTCCACTATTTTTTGAGCAAGTTCTCTAAATTTTTTTATTTATAAATGCATCAATCAATCTCACATCAACAATAAAATTTTTAATGTGATTGTTTAGTATGATAAGATCCATTTCTGAAAAATTTGTGGATAAAATCTTGCTAGGTGTAACAATGGTTCTTTATCAAAAGCTGAAAATGAATGACATGCACATACATAAGAAATTCTATATTAATTTCATCAGATCTGTTATTGAACTCTTGAAGTTGCATATCTATCATAGTATAAAACAATTTGATTTGATAATGATGTCTATGTGTGATAGTTTCAATACAACGCCTTGATCTTTCTCGCATCACAAATTTAGTCATGTTTGGATAATATTTTCCTCTCATGATATCTTTTTTTTTTTTTTGTATGAACTATCGATATCAAACTAGTTACAGTATTAAAAAAAGAAAGTAACTTAAACATGATTTTGTGCGACCTCAACTAATACTAGTTGGAGTTGGTATGCAAAATAATATATACTAAGCTAAATAACTTTCTTTCATGATTAATATTTTTAGTCTATTAAATTCACCACACATATTGCTAGCTCCGTCGTAAACTTGTGCACGCAATTGTGTCAAACTCAACCCATATTTTGCAAAAAGTACTTCAACAGTCTTCCTTAAGGTTGTAGCTTATGTCTCTTCTACATGAACAATTCTAATAAGATGCACAATAACACAATCTCATCTATCAACATAACATAAAACAATAACAACTTATTCTTTAATTGATACATTATGGGATTCATCCAATAAAATTGTGAATACATCATATTTTAATTCATCAATTATGACATTTGAAACCTCAATTACAATAGATTGTGTGATTTCTTTTTGGATTTTGGAGCAATTAGTTTATTATTTTGAGGAGCATTATGTAAAATAACTTTATTTATGTCTTCATTGTGACAAGCAAGAAAGCGTAAAAGTTTAAGTAAACCCTCTTGATTTTTAGAATCATTTGATTCATCATGCCCACAAAATACTAATCTCTATTGCAAAAGAAAATATACATAATTAAAACTTGCACTTAAACATATATGATAATATTTAGGATTTTGATTAGAAGGATTTTCAAAAGTAAATTTGATATCTCTTTCAAGATCATCATTAAATCTTCATATTTTTGCCTAACATTATTAATATTACCAACATCAATATGAAATCTATCCTTTTTTTCCAATTTTTAAAACCCTTTATATCAAAGATGTCACCGCTAGTCTGCTATAGAATTTGTGGTCGATACAAATAATAAAATAAACATTAAGCTGACTCTTGGTTATATTATATTATAACCAACTTTATGAACATCAAACCATGCAGGATGAAATCTATCAAATTTATCTCTAATTTGTGTGCGCATGAATTCTTGATCATGCGGTTGATGCGGTGCTTTTAGCAAGTAGTATATACACATACTATCCCTCTGAATACGATGATAATCCATTTTTTTTTCTCAATCAGGGATATACAAGGATATTCATAAAATTTATTTCTACATGGTTTCGCTTGATTTGTGTTTTGTTTTTCCCACATAAAATTTTTTGATCATCTCCTTTTACTTTCTTCTGAAATATCTTTTCATATCTAATTTGAATAAAAACAAGGTAAACAAATTGATCATAAGATATAAAACATGTATGAAACATATTACATTTGTTTAGAATATGCTCATAGAAACTAGTGTTTCAGCATGTAAAAAAAAGAGCTAAAGGAGACCACTAAATCTCTAATGGTGGCTACTGCGTATTGAACATAAATTTTAAGTAAATGAGCAAACTAAAACATCTATAGATCATATAACACTTGTATAGAAGTTGAATAAAAAATCTACAAAATTAGTAGAAAATCAAGCTTAGGTTTTCATGGATAAAAAAAAAGTCCATGAAAGTTATATGAAGACAAATTTATAATATTACTTATTTCAATGAAGGATCTGAAAGCATAAAAGCTTCACTCTGGGTTCAAGTATTAGGAAAATAAGAAAAACTTTGCATTTCAAAATCAAAGCAATTGATTTATTTAACTTTCAAATACCTGTTGAGGGCCGATTGTCGACCCATCGCAACTTGCAAGCCGACATGACTCATGAGTGAACTGCTGAAGGGTGGGTGATATGATTGGGAGTTTGAATGAGATTAGAAGAAGAAAGAAGGGTGTTTTGATCTTCTAGCCTAAGGCTTCAGTTCGTGCACACACGTAAGAGTCCTTCTGCGAAGATGATAAAGTTCAGTTCATGCATGCATGAAATGTAAAGCGACGGGATTGGGGATGACAAAAAAAACTTATAATAATAATTTGATTTAACCTATAATTAATGAGACATAAAGACACTTAATTAGATATTAATAACATAGTCTGTGGGGGTCAGTGTCCTCAGGGCCCCCATACTGCATTTGCCCCTACGCCTGAGTATTGGGATAATACTCTTTGTAAGTCAAAAGATGAGACCTTGGAGCTATGAATGAGGTAGCACTGGAATTGGGAAGGCCATTGAGGTTACTATGGATGGTCCTCCTTTTAGCATTGAATGAAGCACAACTGAAAGATAAAAAACTAAACAACATATGAAGGCCATTTGTGTGACTAAGGATTGTCATGGTGGTTTTCCTTTTAGAAGTGAAGATAACATGATTTGAAGGCTATAAGAGAGGCGAAACATGAAAGTCATGTAGATGGTTAAGGAAAATTAAGATTGTCCTCATGAAGGTAGAAACAATTATGACTGAAAAGTAGTGGGCGATATATCACACGTGTGAAACAGTGAAAGCCATGCATGTTGGATCCTCCATTAAAGATATTTTATAAACCGTGAGCCCCTTCTTCCCTCATTTATTCCCCCTCTCTCCCACATTGATCGCTTCATATAGGCTTAATATTCTCGATTTCTTTGTATATCTGCAGGTAGA
This sequence comes from Dendrobium catenatum, assembly GCF_001605985.2. Lineage (NCBI taxonomy): Eukaryota > Viridiplantae > Streptophyta > Magnoliopsida > Asparagales > Orchidaceae > Dendrobium > Dendrobium catenatum. Next base: position 1,092,143 of record NW_021318968.1, on the reverse strand, counting down.
GCACATCCTTGAGCTCTCAAAAGCCACGATGTTAAGTTTGATCTGTAGAGATTTTTTATTTTGTGATGTAAGTTTTGTTTTAGATTATTTTTTATTAGTTTATTAGATATATGGTTAATGTAACATTAGATTTATTTATTTTTTCTTTAGAACTATAATATTATTTTTTTAATAGATCTATGTTGTCTTTTCAGATCTATTTTTTTATAGATTTATTTTTTTTATTCTTAGAATCTCGTTAGATCTATGATAATAAAATTATATTTATATTTAATCTACTTAATTAATTCTTTGAGGACTTTCAATTAAAAATATTCTAAAGTTTATACTAAATTATTAAATAATTGTATGAAAGTTGTAATTTATATTTATTTGGATATTTTCATGTAATTGATTTAGATGTTTGTACTTATGTGTCTAATTACATACAAACATGCATATATAGAGAATATGAGTATTTGCGTCAAAAGGCTAATTCAAAGCACATTTTTTAAGGAGATAGAAATATCAAATACTTTCACAATTTAGTGAAAAAAAAAGCAAGCTAAATCTTATATAAAAACTTAAATTAGATTCTGGTGAGTGGACTGATGACCAATTTCTAATCATTTGCAACACATTTGTCTCTCACTTTCAAACCCTTCTTGGGTCTGCTAATATCATGGAGGATATCTCTAGTCCTCAAGTTATCCCTTACCTTATTTTTATTGAGGATAATTCTCTCTTATCCAACATTGCTGAAGATAATGAGAATTTCAGCCATATCATGAGTTTAAACAGGGAATCGGTTGCGGGTTTTGAAGGTTTTACCTTTAAGTTTTACCAAAGCTATTGGAATATTATTAAAGGGGACCTCTATAAGGCTATTAGATCTTTTTTTAATGGTTATGCAATTCCTAAGTTTTTTGCTAATACATATGTATTTCTTATTCCTAAATACATTAATCATGAAAGCTGGAATGATTTTAGACCTATTAGGTTACGTAACACATTTCATAAAATTATTTTCAAGATTCTTGCTTCTAAATTGGCTCTCATCCTCCCTAAAATTATCTCAAAAAATTAAACGGGTTTGTTAAAGGAAGACGCATTACTGATAACATCTTTTTGGCTTAGGAGTTCATTCATGACATAAATCTTAAAGTTTCTAAGCATAATATTATCATGAAACTTGACATATCTAAATCATGCTACAGGAAAAACGCCGATTACCGCCGGCGGTAAGTGTTTCCTACGCCATTTTTACTGACGGCTTTAAAGCCGCCGATATATTGGAAAACCGCCGGTTTTACCATACTAACCGCCGGAAAAAATCCGCCGGTTTTTGACGTTTTTCCTGTAGTGACATATGATAACATTAATTAGTCTTTTATCTGCAATATTTTGAAGCTTTTTTTGGTTTTAATAATTAGTGTATTTCTCTGTTTAGAAATATCAATGAAAATATTTAGTTCTCTATCATTGTGAATGACAAATCTCATAGTTTCTTTAAAGCAGAAAAGAGAGTTAGATTGTGAGATCCTTTATCTACATCTCTTTTTATTATTGCCATTGAATATATCTTCAGAGGTTTAGAGTAATTTTTTTTCTAAATATATTACTCTTCCCTTCATTAACCATGGTGGCATAATGGTTTCTCATCTTTATTTTGCTGATGACATCATTATCTTTTATAATGGTGATATGAGAAAGGTGAAAAGGTTTAATCTTTTTTTTTTTTTTTTTTTTTTGAGAGATTTAGTTCTAAGATTGGTCTGTATTTTAATCAGAACAAAAGCTTCTTTATTTATGGTAAAGGTATGACTAGGGATAAAATAATATGATTAGAAATATTACTGGTTTTAGTATCCAATTTCTTCATCTTGAGAATGAACTTTAAGCTTGCGATGATGAATGGTGTAAGGCCTTCTCAGTAACCAGCTCTTACGTCTTAGATGGTCATCCCCAACAACCAAGGGGCCATCCTTTCTTAGGGAATTTTTGTTGATGCTAATGTAGTTTTACCCATTCTGATCCCCTTTTTATTCTCATGTTCTTTTCTTTTTAAGTCGTGTGGTTGGAAATTGCTGACTATTTTTTTTGTTGCAACTTCTTGTAAGTTTTAATTTTTTCTTACACAAGTTGTAACTGTTTCACTTGTAATACTTTTTTTCTTAATGAAAAAAGGATCTGTCACTGAATTATATATATATCCTAATTAAATTTAAGTGATAATACACTACTAAAAAATCAGACTTTCGCAGCATGTTTTAGGATCTACAGCAGCGTTTTAAACACCTACTAATTTATAATTTGCAGCGGTGTAATAACCGCTACAAATCCGCTGTATTTGCAGCGGTGTAATAACCGCTACAAATCCGCTGTATTTGCATTCGCTGATATATATCATCTACAAATTTTTTTCCACCGGTTAAATGGTGCATGCATGTATCTACCTTACCACAAAAAGCAAAATTTTCTCCCATTCAGACTTGATTGGCTTTTCCAGATCCTCTTTCTATTGGCTGGGGAAAGCCTCAAATATCACATGTGATTGGTCCCTCCAAGTTTGAAGGTTCAACTAGCACTGCTGCTGAATTATTCAGCATGTCGTTTGCCAGAGTTTTCTTCCCCATCTCTGACACTTATACAATATTTTACCAGCTATAGATGCCGACAGACCATTATTAATAGACGAGAGAAAGAGTAAAGCATTACCTTGCTCTTCAAGTAGAAGTTCAAGATTAAGAGCATCGACGTGCATTAATCAAAGGTTCATGGAAGAAGAGAGAGAGTACAGCCTCTGGCATTCCCTCACCATCATCATCATAAATAACTCTTTGGGGAGTGATAGACCAGCTGTGCTATCTCTCTTCTTCTCTTTGCCTTCTGATGAAATGGAGGACCTGTTAAAGAGTTTCTGTTCAACTCTTCTATCTACATATTTGGTTAATTATCTTTTTTCTCTGGTAACTTAATGGTTATATTGCTATAGGTGTGCTTTTTTAATGGAGATTTCAATGAGGTTAGCTAGGAGAAGAAAGGTCGATCAAAGGATCTTTGCCTAGGAAGAAGAGGAGGTAATGTTTTAAGAATTAATGACAAAGGCCTTACGCCCAATAAATCAAGTGACTGAAGAAATCAATCTTTTGTCTGTGAAAAAAAAAACTTACGCTTAAATGAAGTTTCGATAACTACTACGGAATGATTATTATGGCTTCATTTGGGACAGCTTTTCTTAAAGCGGATTTTTAATAAAAAATTAAAAATTTTGTATAAAAAATCGCTTTAAGAAGCAATAAGAAAGCCATCCCAAACTAAGCCTACACCTCCAGAAATCAAACTTCCCAGTGATGTCAGGCTGGATCTCAATGTTAAAACAGAAGGGAGTGGTGTTCTTGGGGATCATTCTTTTTTTTTTTTTTTGCTGAGGTTATTCTTCCTACTCATATCCAGAAATCATTACTGTGTTCGTGATAATCTATTTTATGAATCATTCCCCCACCATTGTTCGCAAAGTCTTTGAGCCCATATATATCAATCAATTATTAGTTCAAACCAATGTTTTTAATAAATATTGTGCTTATTCTAATTGTGCTATGAACTAGGATATATAATATATCAGTTTTTGTGAACATGGCTGTAAGAAGGAAGTCATAAAATGATAAATCAGAAAATTTTGAGCTCTAAAAAGAAATGTTTGCAATGAAGGATAGAGGTCATGAAAACATTTTTGTCAAAATCCCAAGGAAAGAGCCACAGATCATGATTTATTTAACTTTGGTAATTTATATTGAGATAGAGAATATTATTATGATGAAGCTTAAGTAATAGCTATGGAGGATATATGACTCATTAGGACTTTCGTTTGCTTGTAGCTCTCTGAGCATTTTCGAGTTTTTGTTGGATCAATATTTTATTCAAGATTTTTGTTCAAAGTTTAGACTGTGATGATTGCCTGCTGTAATCTATGTGTTTCATTTTTATTGGATCTTCGTTTTAAAAAATTTATAAGGGTTGTTACTCTTTTATCATATCAATGAATGTTATTTGATGTTAAAATAAATTATATTATTTAATTAAAGTTTTACAAGTCTAGCTATGATAGTTGATGGTCTTACTTAAAATATTTACAAAAAATATGGATATTTAGCTCCAAAATTTATTAAAATTATGATCAAAGTTTTAGTCACACCATTAATATTCATGCTTCTTTAAAAAATGCAACTATATATGATATATTTTAAGAAAATATAACTAATTAAAACATAATATATAGTTATATTTTTTAATAATGTGATTTTACCTCAAACTTGTGGTAGTGAAATGTATTTAAAAATCATATTTTAGTACCAATTTTTTTGTTTTTAAATGTCTAAAAATAATATTTTTAGCTATACTTTTTCATAAGAAAATCTCATTTTATAAGAAATGTGACTATTGATGGTGTATTAAAAAATTTAATCATGATTTCATTAAAATTACGATTAACTAGTCCTTATTAGTAAACTTTTTTAGTCACATCCTCAATAATCAAATTGAAAAATATGATTAATTTTTTTTAAAACATATGACTAAATGGCACTTTATTCAAATTTTGTTATAAAGATATATACCCCCCCCCCTAATGCCATCCTGGCTCAGTGCATCACCATTGACTACCTCCTTTGCTCAATACCATGCCACTAACTTCTACAATAGCTCATTACACCACCATCGATCACACCATTTTTGACACATCACAATTAAGACAATATATATCTTGTCCCTAGATCACACTCTTGTATTCTCATTTTATCTATCCACCATCCATCCTAAAAACTTTGTTTAATTATAAATGGCAATGCCTTTAAGAGTGATTAATAAGGTTGTACTATGTGATTTTTAGTCCACCATCTAAGTACCTATTTGAGTCTCTTCAATTTTAAAGCCAACAAGACCATCTCATTATTACCAAAAAAGTAAGGCAAAGGGACCAACCTATTTTCCTTGAATGTCGTAAAAAAATTAGGAGACCAGGTGAAAGAAGACCCAAGAAAACTAATATCAGTGAGACCACTATCCAAAATCATATTGTTAAAATCGTTCATAGTGGAACATTAGAAAGAGAACATCCCTTCTTTTCAACAATATTAGAAATAATATTGAAATCTCCCCCAACAAAATAGAGCCCATTATAAGAAACCTCAAAGAGACACATCCAAAATAAAAAGAAACCTATGAGCTTAAGATCCCAACTAAATTACAAAATAAAATGAAACAGAGAAACCTAAGGGGTAGCAAAGAGCCACCACCCAAAAATAGAACCAAAGCTCAAATAAACTTTAGAGCCTAGCTAGGAGAAGATAAACTACAACAAAAGAAGAAACAAAGCTCCACAAATAGCAAAAGAAGCTACCACCGCACAACGTGCAACAACAGACAAACCACAGAAGGAGCTCCACCAACAAACAGTAAACAAAAAAATAATTAAAACCACCCCTGCATCAAATGACATAAGTCTGTGCTGCAAAGATTGAAATAACACAAGTTATTAGTTTGTGCAATGTGCTTCAATTTATTTGTATGTTTTAAATGACATGAGTTAGAAATTTTTATGATTGCCCAAAAACTTTTTCTTTAATTTTTCACCATTAGAACACTTTGACAAATCCATAACACAAAATTAGAAACTTGTTAGTGTGATGTATCATAGGCATTTTTATTTGAAGAAAAATTAAAATTGAAGTTAGGTTATATTAGGATCATCCTACTACACTACTATTACTCTCGACCACATCACTATTGCAAGCATAATTGTATATAGAAAAGAAAAAAATTATATATATATTATTTTGAAAAAATTATAGGAAGTTATGACCTTAAAATATGGTATGGAGGGTAGTACTCATAGGAAAATGTGACTAACAAAGGGCCACAAATGTGACTTTGGAGGTCATTTTAAGGACATAAGTTGATAGTTTAGGTGGGTGGGTAATTTCTCTATTGATAACCTGTTACACACTTGCTCCATTTCTACTTGCAAGGTGAAGGACTTTATTTGTAATGAGGGCTGGAACATTGATTTATTATCGAATTTTGTTCCTGGTTTTATTATCATTTTAATTTGCAAAATTACTATTCACACGGAAAGTGAAGACTGCATTTTGTTCAATTATTGTAATGATGGGAACTTTAACACTAAACAAGTTTGGCATTCTATTAAACAACCTTTGCCTATGAATTATATTAATGTTGCTTATTGGCATGTGAGCATTCCTCCCACTTATTATTTTCTTATTTGGAGAATTTTAAATAATTATATTCCTGTGGATTCTATTCTTATTAGAAAATATTTTTATATTATTTCTAAATGCCACTGTTGTTATCACAATGAAAATATTATTCATGTTTTTTATCAAGGCCTTATTGCTATGAAAGTCTCGAAATATTTTGATAACCTGTTTAAAGTATTTACTACTTATCATTTCAACACTATAGTTCATGTTCTTAAGGAATGGTTTACTACTACTAAAGGCCACATTCACAACATTCTTCCTATTATGATCTGTTGCTTTATTTGGAGTAGCAGGAATGATTCCAAATATGAGAATATTAAAATGGAGGCTACTACTGTTATCTCTAAGGTGAAGTTTAAAATTAATCAACTTTTTGTTGCGAAACTTTTAAAAGTTGATTCTTTTAAAGGTTATTATCACTTGGCTAGCGAGTTTGGTGTTAGTCTTATTCCCCCTACTACTTGTAGTAGTGACAGAACTATTTACTGGATGAAACCTGAGGTGGGGTGCTTTAAACTTAATACTGATGGTTCTAAAAACATTAATGATGCGGGTTGTGGTGGTATCATTCGTGACTCCAATGGTAGGGTTATTATGGCTTTTGCGGATCCTTCTAATGTTACTACTGCTTTTCAAGTTGAGCTTGAAAGTCTTTTATTTGGGATCCAATTAACCATCTCTCTTGATATTACTAAGTTGTGGATTGAAGTTGATGCTTTGCTTATCATTCATTATATTAATGGTAACATTTCTTCCAATATGTACAATATTTATAGGATCAGAGATATTAAACATGCCCTCTCTCACATTAATTTTAAACTCACTCACATTTTAAGAGAGGGGAATGCTGCTGCTGATTCTTTGACTAAGTTGGGCTTCACTTTAGGTAACTTCATTGAATACACTGAGCTTACCCTTCCCAAAGAGACCAAAGGGCTTGCTAAACTTGATTGGATTGGGCTTCCTTACATTAGTTACCATTAGCTTTTTGTTGTTTGTTTTGATGAGGTTTTTCCTTGAGATCTTTTATTGGGTATGGTGTGGCTTCTCTGCTAGGTTTTACTTCTTAAGGCCTGATACTTTCTCTATTTTATGTATGGATATTAGTTTTATATCAAGTTTCTGGTATGTTTTTAATTGCCAGTTCAGACGTGGGCTGAAATGGTAATTATAGTCTTGGGAATAGATTTTTCACTATTGGCTCTATTCATGATTCTAATTCTATTGGTTATTAGGATCCCTCTTTGTATGACTGGATCTTTGTTAGGCTGAGTATTATTTATAATACTTATGCTAGCTTTGATCAATCCTCTCTTGATGGGATTATTGTTCTGGACACTACCTTATTATCTAAGGATATTTTGAGTTATGCTTCCTGCTCTCATTCTAACACGAATGACTTCTTCATGTACTGGGTGAATTTTGTTTATTGCAACTGGTTTCGAGTCTCCAGTAATTTTATTTTCATTTTTTTCTGGCATTGTGGGTGTTGCGAATCCGGTGAATGCTAGAGATAATGCTTTGTTGAAGGATGAGTTGATGGATTACTGGCTTTTAGCTGGCTTTGATGTGTATAAGGGGTTTGCTATTAATGGTACTAAAGAGAGCTATATTAGCCCTTTTTCTGCATTCATGAGAAAAGTTTATCTGACCAACTATTTATATTCTCGGGTTACTAGCATTTGGGATTTTAATAAGCATAAGGGTATCATTTCCTTTTCAATCTTATTTATTGATTGGGTGCTTAATATGGATCAGAGGATTGTGGGGAGCATTTTAATGAATCTTTTGCTGCTTCAGGAGATTGGGAATCATATTTGCACCATGTTCTTTATTTTGATCTCTAATTTGGTGATTGTTTCCAAGCCTTTCACGGACTTGGTTGTGTCTATCTGGTTACTAAGAACTGCCCGATCACTGTTAAGCATTTTGTTCTCCTCCAGGTTGTGTTATTCTAGGTCTTGGTTAAAACCAATATTAGTAATTCTTGGATCTATTTGTTTTGTACTTTGAAGTTGTGTTACAGTACCTTAATGTCTTTTAATTATATTGTGGCTGAGGATTTTGCTCTCATGGTTGGGTTAGATAATAATATGTCCCTTTTATATCTGTTTGGGTTAAATATCCATTTATGTCAAATTATCCTTTTTTTGTTGGAGTATTTTCTTTGTACAGATTTGCTCGTTGGAGTTTTGGTTGCACTTCTTTTGTAGGGTTTTTACGAGTTCCAGAATGGTGAGCTACTCGAAGTTTGATTATTCCTTTTGCAGGAAGATTGTGTTGAATGTCTTTGTTTTGATCTTCCTTTTTTGGGTGCTATTTACTTGCAGTCCTAGATTGTTTTTAGGGTCTTTTGTAATTCATGGTATAGGGAACCACCGGATTTTAGGATTTATTTTGAATTCTCTTGTAGCTCTTTTGAGCATTAGCAAACTGGAGATTGCTTCTAAGGATCTTATAATCGCTTTTTTTAGTGTTAACGCATAGGTCCCTTTGTGGGTTTTAATTAAAAAAAAAGGACATAAGTTGATACCTATGCATCTAACTCATAAAGATCAAAAGAAAGCCAAAATTGAAAGAAATTAGTTATGCACCAAGATATTGAGAGATTATATGATTCATATTAAAAGAGTTGTAATAAGATGGTCTAGATGATGCTCACAATGATGATTATGGTGTGGTGGTGGTGGTGGAGATGATGATGATAATGAGTAGAATTTTATTTATTTTATTATTATATTTTTCACTACAGGAAAAAGCGTTGTTATCGGAAGATAAAATTCGTCAGTAACACTAGAAATCCGCCGAAAATTTCTTATTTCCGATGAAATACCCGTGAAAATTATTTCGATAGTAATTCACGCGTTGGAAAATCTATATCGGCGTAAACTTTCAGTAAAAAATTTTTCTAACAGTACTCCGACACAAAATTTTGAGAAACCATCATCTTTTAAGGTGGTAATTTTTGGTATTTTTTATGCCGGTATTTCCTGTGGATACAGCACGCTGGAAAGACCGACGAATAATCTGACACCCCCAGTTGTCGCACTATTATCGGCAGAAATTACCAAAAATTTTGGCGCGAATGTACGTCGAAAACGATGATTTAGTTTCTTTGTATCGTGTTGCCGACGGTATTTCTGGCGTATTATCCGCTAGAAACCTGTAGCATAAATTAAAAAATCACCTGACTTCTAAAACTTATTTTCACAAACCTGCATATAAAAAAATGTAATAATATGTACATTCAAACATCAAGCTCTAATCAAGAACATCACCAAACATATACTCAATAATAAAAATAAGAATAATATCATCAGCAAATATCTAACAATAAATAAGTGCAGGTGTTCATAAAATAAACAAGTAAACATATCCACAAATATATAATTACATATGTCCACAGCATTAAAATAAACATATACTCTGATTCAGTCTCCTCCTCTACTGATGTTGTATTATGCCCACTTAAATGATCCCTCATCTTTCATATTTCCTCTAACATTTGAGTTTGCTGTAACTACATCTGAGTGTGATGCATCTCCATCTACTGTTGAATCTGTATCTACCAATCAACTTGTGCTTTCCTTACCTGCTCTAGTTCGGGTGTAAGAGTAGCTACTTATTGGTTATATAAAGACTCCTTAGTATTTGCTGAGAAGCTAGAGCCACCAGATGTCTGCCCCTCATATCGATCATAGTCTTGCGAGCCTAAACTGTATACTCCGCCATGCTGCATTCCTCCTATCTATAATCAAGTATGTCCAATGCATTCTTCTACTTCCACCATCCAACTTGAATTCTACAAATAATATCCACATCTATTTTACCATAAATAGATCAAAGATATTAAAAATGTGTATTTTTATTAATGACTTCATCGCCCAAAGTCACAATCCCTCAACTAGGTTTATTACTACTAAAAATACACTCCATATATTAAATTTAAGATTTATTTATGCAAAAACCTTTAGACTCTAAGGTTGACCTACATAATTCAAGTTTACCTTCAACTCCCTCTTTACTATTATAAATTACAAAAAATAATATCATCAGCAAAAAGCATACACCAAGGTACAATATTCTCTTGTAAATATCTAGTGAGAATATCCATAATTAAAGCCAAGAGCAAACACCAAGATACATTTTCTTGCAAATGTCTAGTGATAACATCTATAACAAAAATAAATTAAAAGTATGCACAAAGATACATTCTCTTACAAATGTCTAGTGAGAATATCTATTACAAAAGCAAAAGCATACAATAAGTTTCATTCTCTTGAAAATGTCTAGTGAGGACATTCATAACAAAATCAAAAGGCATACACCAAGATACGTTCTCTTGAAAATGTCTAGTGATAACATCCAAACTCAAGGTCATGAGATAATACCTTTTCTTATCGGTGGCATTCGGGCATCTTTTGGCGAAAGTCGGCGAGGGTTCGGTCGGGGCATATCTCGGATGCGAGGAAAGAACTTCTCGTCGGTTCGGTCAGGGCAGCTCTCAGACGCAAGCGAAGAGGGTTTGATCAGAGCAGCTCTCGGATGCGAGAGAGGGAAAGAAATCAAAGAGAGTTCGGTCAGGTCAGCTCTCGGACGCGAGAGAGGAAAAGAAATGATGAGAATTCAAAAGGAGAAAAGGTCGAAATAGGGCCTATACCGACGTATTTTCCGGCGGATTATCCATCGATTCTCTTACAAGCGAATAATACACCAGTAAAGTTTCGTCGAGTTTAAGTAAGTCGGCACAATTTTTGCTGGTAATTCCGCAAGTAATTACTAGCGTAATATGCGCCAAAAACCTTCAAAATAATGGTGAAAAGCTGGCAGAATGTGCGCTGGTGTTTCAGCATCGAAAATTGCACCGGACATTTCGCCGTTAAGTTATCGGTGCATATTCCGCCGATTTTACCGACGTAAATATTTCCGTCGGAACGTCCGACGGTAATGACAGATTTTTATGTAGTGTTTTGTATGTAGTACTGATCATGAAAAGAATTCTTGTAACTGATCTATTTTTATCCTTTATTGTGTAAGAAATCTTGCACAAAGTAATGTATAAATTTCATATAAAGTTTAAGTTGTTGAAAACTAGTTGTATATTTGTTTAAGATTCGAATGATTATGTCATAGTCTGCATTGTGCAACTATTGAAAATGTTCAAAATAGTATATATCGTCCTACTAAGATTTTGTATTTGTAGGGGTTATGAATCCAAAAAGCAGCTAAATAATAGCTGTTCTGTTGGACATCGCCACTTGCGATAAGTAAAAATTGCAAATTTCCTTGCAAACTTTAGTTTAGCAACCATTACCAGGTGGTCATAAAATGCACCCATTTACTCCCTCAGCACCAACTATCTACGACAATTGTCATACGGAATAGATTTTCAAAAATCATATATGCGACTTCCCTACAGTGAGTTTACCAATCACAAATATGTCATTTCAACAAATTTCCACTGAGTGTGACGGAATTTGACATTGCAAATTAACCAGATTTCTGTAGTGTTAGTCTAAGCTTTTTCTCATATATTACGCTTATCGTGTGCAAGACATGTCACATAAAATTTGTATTAAAATCTGGTAAACCTTTTTAGATGATGAAGAAGTTTGAATCATTCTTCTAATTTTTTTAATTGAAACTTTAGCATTTTTATCTAACAGGTTACTTTTTGTGCACTTACAGATGCTCGCATGTATCTGGACATGCAATAGTTGTTGATATTATAAGAAACATGGCTTGCAGTTTGTGCTGTAGCTTGACATATGGGGAGAAGAGAGTAATGTTATAGAGGACAAAAATTAGACTCAAATGTTTGTATTCTATCCATTTTATCATCAATAGGGACAAAAAAGATGGGGTTTGTGAATGGTAAAGAAGAAGCCATTTCCATACACCATATCATTCCACAACTCTCAACAGCTCCCCTCAGAAATATTTATTAGGATATTATAGATAGGGTTTATAAATATGCTAACTTTATCTAATCATTTTATGAATATAAATTTTTCCCTTCATTATATATATATATATATATTCGTCACCAAATTAGATAAATAATATTTAATAAATTTTATTAATTTTATTAAAAATATAATTAAGAAGGCTACATGATTACACCTTCATTATCAAACATAAATTAATTAAACTCGATTAAGATAAATAAATTAATAAATATTGTAAAATTTATGTCATCGTTGAGCTCGGTTCGAATTAGATATGTAAATAGATAAATAAATTTGAACATTATAAAACACAACTTAATTCATTTATTTATATATATATATAGATGTGATGGAGATAATAAATATTATATAAATAAATATTAAAACTTAAAATTTAGTTATTTAAATATATAAATATCTCAACCCTAAATATCACACGATTAATCTTAAGATTTTTTTTAATTATAAGAAACTATATTCATAATAGGTTAAATCGAATTTATGATAGAAGTATTTGTCTCAAAAGGACCACACTCAGTACAGCGTTTCCACTGCTTCGCTTTCCTCGAGAAGTGTAAATCTTTGAATGCGTTATAGCCCGCCCAAAAGGACTTTTTTGTGTTTATTTGTTTTTCTGACCAAATATAATGCAATAGTGTATATATATACTATCCTCATTGCTAATATTTATATATTTAACATTGAATTTTACTATTTAATCATTAGTTCTTGCTCAGTACATCTTTGGGCTCACTCCAAGACCAATGGATATCTTTTTACTCATTGATGCCTTCGCATGTAAACAACCATATGATTTTATGGCTTTTTCGTTGTCGAGTATTTCAGGAATCTTGGTAGGACTATCATTGTCATCGGGAGGTTGCAAACAAGAGCATCCACATGCCAAGGCGAGAAAATTGCACGAGGGCTCATAGGAGAGCACATCCATACGAGGTAGAGCTCTTATATATGCTAGGGTATTGATGATAAATATAAGTATGATAAGCTCTCACACTAGGACATCAACATATGTGAAGGAGTAGTCGAGACTAGCCGCATGATGATGATGAGGTCTATGGATTGTAATAGAGATGTGTTATTTTTTATTTTATTTTCATCTTTTGAGTGCCATGCACATAAATAATGAAGTTTAAGTTTGAAGTATGTAAATATTGGTGTTTAAAGTGGAATAATATACGTATATAAATCTCGTTTTCAAAATAAAAATAATTTTAATTAAACATTTTAAATGGAAACCATAAAAGGACAAAAAGTTGAAGGATAATAGAATCTAAATGAAATATATATTAAAAGAAAAATACCATAACTTCTTAATTATATGGGGCTTATTATATGGGGGTATCTATAATTTAAAAACTTTATAAGTTTCCATATATAAATTGATAATTAATAAGAAGCTATAAATCAATAATAATATAAGTTTATTGCATTCACATTTGAAATGCCGATTCTAAGCCCATAACCAAAGTTTCATATGCAAGTTCATTATTAGTACAATATTTTGATATTAATATTAACATAACACATATTTATTCAAAGGGAAAAATAAAAAAATCAACTATAGCCTTAGCTTGTGTTGGTTGACTTTAATCTAGTGCCATATTAGAGAAAACACCATCAAAATATAGCTCCTATATTAAAGATTTGTGTTACCCACAATTAACTCTTGCTCATTTCGCAGATCATTATTAAATGGTGATTTAGTAAAAACAAAATATACTACTAGAAAGTTTGCGAGAGCTACCCCTTGGATTGCTTTCTAAAGAACAAGGTTATACATAACTGAATAAGTAGCATTAGCCAACAAGCCAAATGCTCTAATAATGTCAACCTGACTATCAAATATCGTACATGATTGATCAATAAAATGATCTTAATCTTATGTGACAACATAAAATAACTTAGCTTTTGTATCACTAAGATTAATGATAATCAATATTTTTTTATTTATCGGGTATTAATTTTAGTTGGAATCAAGCGTCAACTAAGGAAACGCATCATGTTCTCTTCTTTGAGCTCTGCGCTGCTTATTTTCCTAATCTCAAGTCTAATTATGATGGGAATTTGAATAAATTGTTATTATTGAATTTTGTGTTCATTAAGATGGATAGTTCTTTTTCATCAAACTCTTTATTTATGAATATGAAGATGTAATGTTTTGGAATTATGATAATGAATTAGCTTTCTCCTTCTCAAATACTTGGAATATTATTAAATTATGTCAACTCAAACAATTTACAGCATCAATTTGGAATAAAGCTACCCTTGTACCTTTTTATTTTCTTATAGAATTTTTTCAATGGCTTTATTCATTTGGATAATGATCTCCAATGTAAAGGATTCCACTTTGGTTCTAGATGCTAATGATGTGAGAATATTTAATCTATCATTTATGAAATAAATCACATGAAAGTTGGGAGAGAAATAAAAACTCTAAAGTAAGAGGCTCTAGAATTCCTAGAACATAGATTTGATTACAAAAAAAATTGTATAAATTTATGTAAACTAAGCTCACCCCTAATTATAGATTTAGATTGGGATCTGAGCATTATATAATTGACTATATACGTGGCTATACATAAAATAAGGTAAGATACAATAATTGTATAGCCTAATCGATCGAAAGATCTGACTTGATGAAGTTATATATCGATCGAGCTCTTAAAAAATTCAATGGCTTGGTGCATATTGATAGTTAAATAGCTAAGTTGTCAATAAATTGTTCTTCCTAAGAAGTTATTCCTCCTTGAGAAGTTGCCAATGTCAACTTCATAGATAGTATTCATCATGGTTGACTGATATGCTTTACCTGCCAATTGAGATGAGTTCTTGGATCCCATAATTGCCTGCTTGAAGCAAATACTCTTATAGTCTAATAATTTTGAGACCGACTTAACTCGTTTTAAATTGATCGACTTGATTTAACTTGATCAAAATCGACTTAACCCGATTGGTTTTTATAAATATCTGGGTGCACATGGACACTTCAACCTAGCTCATCATTTGAATCACATTGTATTTACTAAAAGGAAATATTGGATTGTTTGTCCTTGAGGAGGAATGAGCATGCAACTTGTGGACCTGTGGTGACATTCTCATAAATACTTGTGGTAATGTTTTCTTTAGGAATCTTTCCTCTTTGAAAGCTGAACATTTGGGTTTATAATTGGGAATTGAGTATTTTCCTGTGACAGGTATTCTTAATTATTTTGTTAATGAGATGGCTAATCAAGTTTTTATCAACATTATAGCTACATTCATTATTAATGTAAAATTCAAGAAGGGATTTTTATCTGCAACTATATCACTAAGCTAACCAATTTGCAACCTACTTCGCTAATGGGTTGCTATTTTAATAGCCCTAATTTGATGTCTGTGTCATAATCTTTTGGTTATTGATGTTTTCTTAAATTTCGAGATTTAAATTATTGCCGTGTATTTTTCAACCTAGAATTGTTACTATTTATGATATTTAATTTCTTGTTATGATGTTTAAATAATGAAATAAAATTAAAGTGACGAGGAATACTATCTTGTTTTTCATATTATTTCTTTTCCTGACAATATTCATTCTGCTCCGGGTATTATTTAAATTAAATTATTATAATGATTTGTTTACGTGTCCTAAAAATATGAATGATAATTGTTTGAATCATATAACAACTCATTAATGGAATTAATGTACGTAGCGATCTCTTCATGATGCTCATTAGTTTTCTCGTATTCTTATTTAGCCTTTTTGGTAGTTACGAGTTTGATTTCGACCACCCTAACCACCTTGAAATGGTCATTGATGTTATGCAGTATAACTATTGCATATTCCGTTTTTGGCATATTAAGGAATTCGAATGTGAATCAGTCGATTATGATTATATTCTTAATGTGTTGCACTCTCCCATTTAATAGTATATTTGATCTATTTTCTTGGGTAATTGTAGCTAGTCCTTATCTTACCTCCTCTATTTTAATATATCTCCTCTTATTTTATTATAAATCATTAAATCTTCTTACTTTTGGGCTCTCTTTTTTTCCTTTATGCATGAACAAACTTCTTTATTCATCACATGCACCCCTTTCAAGAAAGAGTAGCCTATAAGTAAAGCTTAACGGCCAAAAGCAAAGCTAATTGGAGATGTAATTCCTTCATGTCAATAATTCTCTCTCTTTATTATATTTGGCTTATATAAATACCAATATGATTTCATTTGGTTGTTGAGACCCCTTTAATCATTTTCATCATACTCATCATGAGATGCTTATGGTAATATGGACCACTAAACCCAAACCCATCATCAAAACAACTAATCAGCGGCTTAATCACATCCCATAACACTCATTAGCCTTATTCATTATCACCATCATCATGAGCTAGATTCTCCTTTTTACTCAAACTTGCTCTATTTATATGTTATTAAAGAAGGCAATAAAAATAGATGAGAGACTCAATACTAAGCGTTGCATGGCATTTAGACTAAGGTCTCTATGGTGCATTCGCGTAAGAGCCTTGTCGGCGAGGAGGAGGAGGAGGCAGCGAACCAAAGGCGAGAGTATTCGGTTGGGAAATCGAAAGCGACGAAAGCCGGTGGTGAGATGGGTGATGAAGTGGTCTCGACTTCGTTGGCAAATGGCAACGAAGCTTCTTCGGCCATTAAAGCATGCCATAATAATCGTGGTTGTCAATAGTGGTCTATTATTATTGGACTCTCATCATCTCGGTATACAATTTGTCTATCCATTTCCAGTCCCGCTATTATGAAGACTTGCTCCATATTAATATGGAGAGAGAGATTATAAGGTGAACTTGATGAGATTTTGATTGTCCTGTGAGTTTCTGGATACTATTGTTCTATATATTTATTAAAATTATTGGTATCATAGGATTGTTTATGTGATAATGTGAATGAGCACAAGTATAATGGAAAGCAAATCTTAAAATATTTTGAGATAAATGAATTCATGTAATTCTATTATATTTAAAAAGATAATTCAGACACCAAACAAACTTGAATAACCTGAGACAATAAATAAGGATTGGTTGATCAATTTTAACCTTCGGAAACTAAAATCTTTCAAATTCGAGCCCAAATTAGTACATTTAGATTCCTTTTAGAAAAAATCAACTTCTTAGACTATTTGCGACCATTTTCTAAATTATTTGAAGATCATCAATGTGAAAAAGATGAGATTTGTAACTATTTTTCTAAAACCTTAATTTAGAGATAGATTTTATTTGGAATAATTTTCTTATTGCTTTATAAAACAATTTTTTAATAAAACAAATATTTTGAGCTAGAAATTTTTATACTGAAAAATTGATTTAAAAAATAGTATTAAAGCTGTCACAAACGGAGCCAAATACTTTTCTAGAAAGTAATTTTGCCAAACAAACCATCAAAATGTTGATTTATTATATTTAGACAACTATGAAATTGAGATATATATAAAGTGGTTAGCCCAAGGGTCATAGTTTAATCAATAGAAGGACATATTCTATAGCCTCCATTACTTGTATCAGTTAATATTTTGGATTAGGACTGAAAGATTTCATTTGATGCAGTTTTTTTACTGCTTACTAAAACAATTTTTTAACATAAAAATTCTTTAAAATAATAAAAAACCAATGATAAAAAAACTCTCCAAAACAAAATTTAAGATTTCAGTTTATATAACTTTTTTACTACTTTTTAAAACATTTTTTTAATATAAATTTTATACTAAAAATTACTTTAAAATACAACAAAAAAGCTGTCCTAAATAACGCTTAATTCTTTTAAGAAATTTAGTATATAGCTCATATTTGAAGACTTATATCAAAACGTTCAATTACGTAGCATTCATCTATTGCATTAAAAACTATATTATAATTAAGGCTTCGTTTGGGATGGCTTTTTTATTGCTTCTCAAAATAGAATTTTAAGAAACAATAAAAAAGCCGTTTCATGCTTCATTTGAGACAACTTTCTTACTGCTTCTTAAAGCAGCTTTCTAGTATAAAATTTTAATTTTTAAACTATTAAGATGTTTTAAGAAGCAATAAAAAAATCGTCCCAAATGAAACCTAAATACAATGAAGTATTTTAGAAATGGAAACATAATAAACAAAGAAATGAAAAGTTTGCATTCGAATAGCATAGTAATGACAAAAGTTTGTGTAAGAGCATATCGTTAATTGTTAACCAAAAATAAGAGACTGAGTAAAAAAGAATACAATTTTTGCACAACAAAAAGAATGTTTAGGCTTAATTACATGCAAAACCCTTCCAAATCAACAACAAGGACGCTTACAAGAACTAACAGCATAACCATATTACAGCACTTCTAATGATCCAACTTTATGAACATAGGATTTGGTGAGATTGCAAATCCAACAGCAAAAGCAATCATATATCACCAAATAATGAAGGCCTGCTGTTTTAACCAAAAACAGCATAGCCGACCTCATAAAATACAAAATTCTATCATCAAGAACATCAAAAGCAAATTTTTTTCACAATAACTAAGACCCTATACCATTAAAAAAGAAAAAAAAAAAAGAATAAGATCATCTGACAAAAATATGAATACCTTCCTTCCAGGAAGGCAAATGCTTCTGAACAAAAAATAACCACCTGAACTCGAGCAGCCAACACATACATTTGCGCAGGCAAAGATAGACCAGAAGACACCCAGCATCTGGTATAAGCTTCCTCCCTTTCAGGGACAAGAATTCTGACAAGCTCGATGAACAGAGAAATTGACATAACTTCAGCTCTAAGAACTCCACAACCAACCAATTCATTCAAGAACTGCAAGCCATAGTATCTCCATGGCCATGGCCCCTGCCAATGAATAAACAACTGCAAAGGAAGTTTTTGAAGGAATAAAAATTCAACCGTTGTTCTCTCAAGATAATGCTGCCTTGTCAATCTTCTCCTTCTCTATTTCTATCTTCCTTTGTTCGGCATGCTGAGCTATGCCATTAGCAAGTGCCTGATGAGTGAAGTCCATGGTCTGCATGACATTCTGAAATCTTGCAGGATTTGCAGCTTGCAAGCCTAGACATCAGCACAATTTGTTGATAAAGTCGGTAAAAAAAAAATTTTCTTGAATTTGTAGTACATGCAAGTCAAGTACCTTTCACTGTTTCCATAAAGAAAATAAAGGGGTCCACATCATCAATAGGAGATTGCATCTCTTCATCATCACTATAATCCTCCTCTGAATCAGCATCATCCTCATCCTCAGGTTGTAAACCCTTTGCCTGGTTTTATAATCAAAACATAGTAAAAAAGTTGCTCGTAATAATATGTAAGAGAAAAATTGAACAAATGAACTGCAAATAATGCAAAAATAAAAAATAATAATAATAAAATAATTGCAACGATTAATTATTTTGTGCGGGAGCAGAACGACGTCCGTAGACCAACTAGAATGCGCCACAGCAGCTCGGTACTGCTCGGTACCGCTCGGCATTGGTGACGTGGCACATTCTGGTTGGTATCTTGACGGTGTTCTACGTCCGGTCTTCGCACTGAATAATTTCTCTCCCCCAACACAAATAAGAATAAGTCCATAACGGATTCAATAAGTTTTTATCAGAGTTGACACAACAAAAACGATCCATAAGTCTCATCAGCAAGGCAGGCGATGCAAAATGTGAACACAGAATATTTTGATAGCCCGGGGTACCAAGCCCACTCAAACTTCATTAAGACTTGGATGGACGACAGACATGCCAAAACCACTCAAGCATCATTTAGTCCTGGAAGGATGCTCACAAAAACAATAGACAAACCCAAATCTAGTTGATGATCCACGTAAACATCAAAGGTTTCTATAAAATGCAAATGTACTCAATAATGAACAAAATAAAAAATATAAAGATTGTGCTATTCACTTTTGTTTCAATTCCAAGCTAATTCTGAGAAAAACCCAAACTCGGATAAGCTTTAAGCCAGTATATTCGATTGTTTAAATGAACGTCACAATGGAAACAGGTGATGGAAAGCAATTGGAAAGCTATCATAAATGTACGTGTGACATAATATACTGTAATAAAGTTAAGAAAACCAGAAAATTACAAAATGTCAACACTTAAGCAAGCTAAACCAAACATTTTACAGAACAAGATACAAAAATCACTAAATTCATAACGTTAACTCTTGATTCATCAATGTTTGAAAATTGGTTTCTATCTCAGCACTCAATTTATAACCATAAAATTTTATAAATTGAAACCTTTAAAAATTTTTGAAGTATTCAATTGTCAGCAACTACTAATTTTAGCATGATTTTAAGTGCCACTGGATACATAGTTCAAATGAAACATCATATCACAAGAAAATGGTAAAAGGACGTCTGAATTTTGTTATTTAGATGTTTTAAATTGTGCTATGGCAAAATCGTGCTGTTCTGCTAAATACCTATTCACACAATCTAGTGATAATAAAATACTTTAATTTGAGCTAGAATGCTAAAAGTATTAAAGCAAAAAATTCTTCCTGAGGGGGTTTTTCCATGCAACGGGATTAAGGTGGGTCTCTACTCTCTACTCTAATTTAAGCAGGCAGACCGCAACATAATAAAAAAATTTTGATTTCATGTCAAGCAAAAAAATAATCAATTCCAATTTACTTTTTGAGTTAGCACAAGCCAAGTCTTTTAATTTAAGAAAAAAAATATTTTCGAAATTCCTATATATATATATATATATACCATACAATTATGCATACATGAATGTCTATATATATGAGTGAATAAACAAGTACAATTGTGCATTTGTACTTAAAAGCAAGTCAATTCCGAGGTGAATCAAACTAATTTTAAATGATGCATCCTGAATCAATGATTTTTTTTTTGAGAAAATTAAAATTCAAGTAATTATTGAGCTAGTTACAAGCTTCAAACAGAATTGCTAGCATTAAACAGAATAATGATTGACCATATTATGATATTTTAAGCATACATGCTCTCATGTTAGAATTAGGTATATTTTTGCAATGAAAAGGATTTCTGTGAAAATAAAGGCATGGGGAAGCTGGATAGAAAGCAATCATTCAGCTAACTAGGGTAGTCGATAAAATAGTAGATAAATAAACAGTTAGCAACTTCATTTATAATTCTGTTAAATTATTATAAAAATGTAAACCCTATTCAGCAAGCATGAGTTTGTGAACCTAGAAGGCAAGCAACCATCTAACAAACTCACAGCTAAAATCTCACGTGGAAACTAAATAAAATCATCAATTTCATCTTTGGATGGTTTCATTTTAAAGCTCAGCAAGAATGGAAAGTTTGGACAATGGCAAAATATCAACCAACCAACGCTGTTGATGTTTACAGACCAAGCAAAATAAACAATAAAATAACTCATCAAAGAGTTGGCGTCAGAATTGCTGTTTACAACATTAAAAAGAATTATATTCTAAAATAAAGGTAGTACGCAAGTAAAGAAGAGTGGGAATCTATGGAGCAACCATGCTTGGGTAAATTTTGGACGGGAAACCAAAATAAAACATATAATGAATAAAAATATTTGATTTCATATCAGATCATGAGGAATCAACTACATCAAGCTTTAAGTTTAGCCGCAAAAGAACCAAGGAAAATTCGATTGATATAAAGCCTGGTGCATTGAAAATTCAAGCAATAAGACAAAACCAATATTTAATCTAAATTTTCAAATAAAAATGTCAGCAGTTCTGAAATTTAGTATGAACTTAATATCAAACTAAAGATACCTGTGCAGCTAATTTTTTGAGCTTTCGGCTGTCTGCCTCATCTCCATCCTCCTCCTCATCATCACCCATGTCTCTGTCAGATTCATCATCCTCATCATCGTCAGTTTGGAAGCCATCCATATCATCATCTTCAACATCAGCTTCCTTCTTGGCTTCTGTTAGAAAAGTTCAAATAATTATAGCTTGAACCAATCTTAGGAAGTAAATAACAAAAAGCAAATGAGCACTGGTTTATGCGTTTCAACCGGATTTCATTAACAGAATAACAAATTCCAGAAAATCATTAAAGCATTCAGAGCAACATGGCCACGCATTGAATATATACATGACACCGCACACAAAACACTCCAATGGTGTGCCAAAATAGACAAATCAAGGAAAAAATAAAAACCATAGAAAAACATTGACGGAAATGAATGTTTTGAGAGCGCAATGGTGAAGTCGAAGTTAAAATCATATATGTGATTCAAGTAATAGATCACCTGCAACTTGATCCTTATAAGCCACAAGAAGTTCTAGAGTTGCACAGAACACACGCCCTAAAGCATCTGCTGGCAGTTGTTCCTCGGAAAGTGCAATAAGTGAAGTTAGCCCCAAGCAGCACACCTTCTTGTCATATTCTCTGAAATCATGGTAACATATTGAGGTTGAAATAATGGTGTAAATTGGCCAAGCCACCTTGCGTGTGCTAACAGGAATGTGGAGGAAGGAGAGATCAAGTACCGTCTAAAATTCGCCCTAGCACCACTCTTCTTAATCTCTTGTAGCATCTGAAACCACCTATTGAAAACTTCTGACGCAACACCAAGCTTATGCAGTATCCCAAGGGTCAAAGAACCATTGTAATACAGGGCATCAGCAATCTACAAAAAAGAACCCAAAAAAATTATTTCATTGTCGCAAGACTGTAAGTGAAGACATCATGAAGGTGAACAACACTGCTATGTCAGCAAACCACCAAAAAAATGATTTTAATTATCAATAAGAAAGTCACAAGAAAATGTAGGAGATATTACAAGAATAGAAAATTTGAAAAATAAATACACCAAAATAGGCACAGGATTTTAAGCGATCATTACCCACATAAGCCTTTTGCTTAATGGAAATATATCCTAAAATTTTTATTAATAGAAAGTAAGGCACAATCTTATTTAAATATTAAATTCCACGCATGAGGCTAGAAAAAAAAAATTTAAAGGTCACGGGGCTTAGACTTGAATTATAACCACTATAAAGGTAACAAGTAAATATTCAGCTTAAGTTAGAGCTCTTTTCGTTTCCCATATAAACTATGCCATAGAACTTGATAGAAAGCATCTGGTCTCTAAAACATAATTGATTTTTCATATTATCATGTTTAAAATTTGTCAATTTAGTAACATATTATGTGATTCTACCACTTTTATTTAATATTTGATTATCCCAAATGCCAATTATTTAAGTAACTATTCACTAACGTACAATTACGTATATTTTACGTATTGTACTTATGCTTCTTACAGTCTTTAGAGTTAAATTTGATCAAAGTTATTACCATAGGCTGCCAACAAAAGCACATATATCAGGCTGTTAGGCACTGGATGCTGAACATGTATTAATGGTTTTTAAATTGTGATAAAGAGAATAGATAGAAATAGCAATTCTCCTTTTTCTAGTGCAGACTAGATGGCACACGACATAATAAAGATCCCCATGAACTGATTGTATTCTATAAGGACATTCTTACATGGAAAGAAAAACATTAACAGTTATAATGATTAGGTTCCCGATAACAGTTTCAAGAAGACAAAAAAAAAGAGAGAAGTGGCATACTTGAATCTATTTCGAAAATAAATAAAAAATAATAAATCTTACCACTTCAATTAGAAGGCATCGTAAGGATGACTTCTCCGTTCTTAGAAGGCGTTCAATTGTGATCCGGAGATATGGTTCAACCCAATGATCCAACTGACCTTTACAATTCTGAAATAGCACTTGAATAAGTTTTGGTGCAGGATGGATATCATTATCCTCCATATTTTTGTCTGCCATTATCTGCATATTTTTCAGAAAAACTACAAATTTTACATATATCACCACCAAAGTTTCCCATGTTATTCATTAATTTCCAAGAATAAGGTAGTAGTGCAAACCAAAAACTGGAAGAGTAGAACAGAAAGCTAGAAAGGTTAATTTTATTCTGTTTTCTGATAGTATACTTCCAATCATGTTTGACACATATATCATGCAAGTTTTACTCTAGCGAAAAAAAACTGGAAAAATGACACTTACATTGTACCACTTCCTAAATGGAAAAGATTCACAATTATATCTGCATCCTGAGGGTAATTCTTTAAAAAGGCTTCTTGTAATCCATGCATGCGCAACTACAGCACTTGATGTCAATTTTATAAAAAACGTTAAAATAAGTAAATGTTTTATACTATTCTTTTTTCTTTCATAATTTGATGATGTGGAAAGGGGCTGCTAAAGTCACATATATCTCAAATATAATATCTAATGATTTGAAAAAATTAGTTGTAGTCCAAGTAATTGATTCTAGGCAACGAAAAGGATCTTTTGATGAATCCGGATATCATTTTAGTTCCATTAAAAGTAAAGAAAAGTAACTTCATATGTTGATCAAAATAATATCATGACTACAGCTAGCTAAAGATAACAACAAAACAAATGTTATATACAATTATCAATAATCAAAATAACTTCAGCCATGCTCCTAGTGAGCACATACATTCACATCCCAAAACATTAGATTCTTTTAAATACTAGCAATCATATGGAATTACAAAAATCAACAAGAGATCACTAAGCATACAATAACTGGTAAATTTAAAGAAATCATTACCATATGCAGTCAAATTTCTTCTCAAGCAGCATTATGTGGAGAAACACAGCTAAACAAATAATATAAAGAGATAATTTTGTTTGATAGCATGAAGAAATTCATCACTCACGGAAGAAAGCATATTCCAGAGGCTCTGCTGGTAATCAGGCTCTTTGCTTGTTAGGAAATGTGTAGTGCCTCTGGATATATAGTTGTCCAGCGGAATAAGAATATCTGCAATGTAAGTGGCTTAGACAGTTTCAAGAGTGTTCATAAGATAAATCAGAGAAAAATCACATAAAGTGACCACAATAAATTTTTATTTCATCCAATTGTATTATTAAGATAGCATTTATCAGTAATATGTCTTCATTTTTCCAGATTCATGAAGAAATACATAGCCAAAAATCAGAAAAAGATAGAGAGAGAGAGAGAGACAGAGAGAGAGAGAGAGAGAAAGAAGGGCAATTTGTTAACCAAGTAAACCTAAAAAGAGTTGTGAAACAAATACACTCATATTAATTCTCTTTCATCTTTAGGTATTGGTGTTCTTGTATGCTTTGCTCTGCTACACAAAATACACAACGTTTATCAAATTAGATCAATGACTAACCAAAAAAAGGTCAAAAATAATCCTCCAATTATTCATATGTTTCAAATTTAGTCCCAGAGTATCTTAGTTTTTTCAGTTTAAGCCCTTGACTAAAAGAATCTCAAATGGTCCCTCAGAGACTAAATTAGGATCAATTTTGTATTTCAACTTCAATCAATTTCTACTTGAGGTGCCTTTTGGGAATAGTTTTATATAATCGAGAGACTAAATTGAAGAATGTGATATTCTAAAGCTAAATTAGCCACGTATAAAAAATCAGATGACTATTTTGGGCTTTTTCCCTGACTAACTAGGTAAACACTAGAACTTCTTATCATAAGATGCATAAATTATATACAGGAAGGCATTTTTCAAACTCACTTCCATATAAGAAATATTCAACAAGCAAAATTTATAGTTAAATATAGATGTCTCTATCTCACATAAAATTCATCCTCACAACAGTCCTAAGAACTTCTACCATAAACCTAACCGTCAATGTGATAGGAAAAACTTGGGTTCGCAAGTAAACCTAACCGAAATCAATACCAAAACAAAAGAAAACTGCTGTTTTCAGCAGGAAAACAGCAAATCGCAGCAGTTTTAGTGGAGAAAACTCAAGGAAAATGGAGAAAAACAATATAATTCACTAGTAGATTCAAGAACACAAACAAAGATACAATTTCCTTCAATCCGAGAGGAAGGAATGACTCTCCAAATCTCTAGCCGTAGCCTAGAGCCCAAGAACACAAACCCTAGATCTCCCAACCAAATTCAAATGCAAGATCCTCCCCCCTTTTCCTCCTAACCTCCTAATTAACCATAAAGGAGTTTTACAAAATGTCTAAACAGCCCCTCGCATTCAAAATTTCCCTCCCAAAATTCTTCCCTGGCCCCCGTCGACTTTGCTCCCTCCGCTCGGTTCCGCTTGCGGGTTGCGTTTCCGTCGCGAGAAGACCCGGACCGGTCCGGGTTGGACCGGTCCAGCCGGCCCCTCCTGGGCCGGCGTAACACAATGCTACCCAATTTTACTATAATATCACCATCATCATTGCCAGATTTGCACAGTATTGCTCCTGACAGCAAGTAATCTCCATTGCAATGTCAACATAGCACATCACTTCATAAAATCACCCCGTGGCTAACACTGAAGAAAGTCACTCAACCAACCGCTTTGAATACGAAAACCAATAATACACCGTCCAAACCATGAACAATTAGTATCACAGACTTCACAAACATAATCTGACACAAACCCTCATCTTAAAGAAAATGCAAAGTGTGAGATAAACATGAAATAAATAAAAAAAATGCAAGAACTTATCAATAATTTAAAGGATTTTAATTTGAAAATTACTGTTATAACATTCAAAATAACAATACAATGTTGACATGTTAATAAAATAATGCAATTAAAGAGGAATAATATGATTCAAGATTGGAAAAGAACTATTCTAATGAAAAATCATTTAAAATCAAGAAAAAAAATTTAAAGCAGAAAATATTAAATCTAATAATTCAAAATTTCAAATACACTTCTATCCATGTATGTACGATATGCCCTTTATATGCCAAAACTTCAGACATCCAATGGCTTCATTCACTGATATATAAACTTTCAAAACAGCTACTAGCTATTAAGTCATTAGTTGTACTGGCAGCCTGAGCATTACTACGCAAGTTGTCCTGTAAGATGCACCCTTAACGCAAGGTATAGTGAACATCAATGATTAAAAATAGCGCACACTTCAAGGACCGCCTCATTATGAGGTGAACAAAAAATATCTCAAGGCTTAAGTTACGCCTTTTTTCCTGAGGCATTTGAGATCACCTCAAATTAATTATAATATACTTAATAGTTAACATAACTTAAAGTATACTCATGTACCTTCTTTTTTCTAAGTTAGTTGAGCAATATAGGATTTTGGTCAAGCGAGCAGCTGCGAGTAGAGTGAAATAAGTATCGAGTGCAGAAGGTAGCAAGTAGGTATTCCACAAGGAAGGAATACTAAGAGCATTAGAGTGGTTAGAGAGTGCGCGTATTTCTGTAAGAGTGGTTTTAGGGTTAGTTTTTTTTCTTTTATTTTCTTTTAGAAAAAAGACATAATTTACTTGATTTTCATTTAATACATTTACTTTCATTTATTTTTTTAACTTATTTTTACTCATTTTTCTTTTAAGTAATTTCTCTTATGCTCAATATTTTATTTTTACTTTTTCCTGTTTTTATAAGTTTTCATTTTCTTCAGTTTGAGCTTTGCGCCTCAATCTACCTTGAGGTTTAAATCATGCCTCATTAAGAAAAAATACCTCAATTCCCAATTTCGCCTCTTTAAATTTTGGTAAACACAATCAAATTATAACTAAACTAAAATTGCAATCTATTATAGTAGATAAAATAGTCAAACGCTATCTTATAAATTCTAATTTCTAAGACTATAAACAAATAAGTAAAAAGAAATAAGTTTAATAAAAAGTGATCCAAAAAATCATGAGGCAGAAAATGTCTTTAGAAACATTAACAAACTTTACCAACTTGCCTACTACCCTAAATACATGTTCAAAAAGAGCAAAAGCAAAAAATTGAAGCTCTTCACCCCCTTGCAAAATAAAGGCCACACTTCATGGATTTATATTAACAATAATTTAAATGTCTTTAGAAACATTAACAAACTTTACCAACTTGCCTACTACCCTAAATACATGTTCAAAAAGAGCAAAAGCAAAAAATTGAAGCTCTTCACCCCCTTGCAAAATAAAGGCCACACTTCATGGATTTATATTAACAATAATTTTTAGTATTCCAACGATATAAATAAGACTATAAATAAGAATTTAAATAGAAAATGAATACTACTTTATATCCTCAAAATTGTGAATATTTTCTCCTCATTAGATGCCTTGTATTCGCCTTTTATGCCTCTATGGAGGCACTCATAATCAATCAATAATACACAACATGATTTTTAACCTCTAGGGTGGCAATGCAACAAGGTTAATCTTATAACCCCATCCATCGTTACCGCTCCCCACTCTCATTTATGTCGCAAAACAACACCTGAATACCTCGCTACCTCACAAATCTCAAGCACCATATCGCATAGCTTGCGCCCCGATTGCTCAGACTCTCAAGCACCACATCACTTACTTGTGTTCCAACACACACTCGTCCCACAAAAATTGCTCAATCATCTACCCTAGTGTCTGCTCTCTCACGCATCAGAATCCCAATGCTTGTTCCTTATGCACATCACAAACCCAACTACCCAATCTTTATATATCTATCTATTGTGTATGTCCACCCTTGTAATGCCTCACACAACAACCCCGAAATGCCTCATAGCTCATGCATCCCACACTCACAACACCTCACCTATGATGAGCCTTGGTTGGCTCCCATTTATATGTGCACAAAGCAACTTGATGCTATTCGCCCCCAACTTAAGGCCTAGCATGTTTTGCTTCACCCACTCTCAATGATCTAAGCAAACTCTTAGATTCTATGTACCTCTCTCTTTAAAGTGTCATGACTTCTTCATTTTCTCTCAATGCGGCAAACCCATCTACCATCCATACACAATCTCCTATGATAGAGGGATGTTTGTTTCCTCATTAAATCTCATGACAAATTTCAATGTTGTGATTTATCTCCCCCGATTCATAATGAAACCATCAAATTTTTTAAATGGAAAGCATCTATGTTGTATTCACATGGTTACTAAATAGTCTCGAAATATCCATTACCTCAACTATAATGGTGACTTTCATTTCATTTATTTCTAACAAAATAATATGTGTGCATCTACATCTTATATTATCAGATCTTTTATCTTCAACATTATGATTTTTACATCCAAGAATACTACAATATATTGAAAAGATGATAGGATGAACTTCAACAATACAAATAATTTACCAATGAGTTAAGCATTTGGTAAAATAGAATGAGCTTCTTGTGGTTAATTCTTACTTTGAACTTCATTACTCCATCCAACATTTATAATCTCAAATGGTGCCCAACATCGCCAATATTATCTTCAGAGTTTTTGGGTCACTGAGCTTTCAACTTCCACACCACTAGTTTCTACCCAATCTTCCCTTGCTACTAGGCATCTTGATGGTTGTGGTTGTGGGGTTGAATAAATGATGGTCATGGTAATCAAGGAAAATCCTTTACCCCTTACACTCGTTAGAATATTATGATTTTGTATCATTCAACTCTCCCAAACATGTGTTTCTCTCATGCAATTTCCTTTAATGTTTTTTATTCAATTTCTCATGCTAAAATCACCCACACTCATCTCATACACCCTTTCAACATCTCGTACATTTCTTTTATTCACCTTCTTCCAATCCCTAATATCTTCTTCATGTGAACAACTCCAAGTAAATCCTCTTCATTGATCATCTTTGCATAGCCAATTCACTTTCATCAATTTTTGTGCCAAAAAGTTTTACAACACATGCTCCTCATAGAACCTTTTCATGCGAACATTCTCAAAGCCTTTTATGCTCATTTATTTGTGGCACCTTGGTCACACGTTAATATCTTCGTGTTGGCACAATGTAATCTAGCATCTCAATTATTTATTTCTAGCAGCTTCACAAGCTCGCAATCTTAACGTTTTCCAATTGCTATCCTATAGACATGAAAACTCTCGAGCTACTTGCTTCCTACTCATAGCTCTAGCATCCAAATCCTCTCATCTCTAACTCAAGTATTACTAGTAATGCTAATAGTTCAAAGCCTTTAACTTTACTCCTACAACCACAATTTCAATTTTTCTTGTTTGTCTTTTTTTTTTCGTGAAACTATAAATTACAATCTCTGTTTAAAATTGCGCAATAAGAGGCGCGCCTCTGCGCAATTTGTCCCAAAACCGCCTCGAAGCTTACGCAATTCCACCCCTGGCAGAGGCGTATGCCTCACTTGGACTAAGGCGCGCCTCAGAGGCGCAATTGCGCAACTCTGGGTGAGGCGTACGCCTCATGGGTTTAGGGCCCACCCACTTAAAATGAAGTTTTTTTCTCCTTATACCCGAACGACAATAGCTCTCCCGAAATTTTCCCATCCCGCAAAGCTTCAGTTCGCGAAACAGAGGGCTCCAGCACGGTGCTTACCCGTCGGCTTCCCTTCCCGCCGCTTCTCCCGCCAGCGCCGCCTCTCTCCGGCGAAGTTGAAGTTTCCGGCCGCCCTCTAGGAGTACTCCACATTGAATTTTAAGTATTTTTTTTTTAGTTTAGGGTTTGATTTTTCAAGTGTAAGAAAATCTAGGATTTATGTTTTTTAGATTGTTTTTGTGTGTTTTTGGATTTTTGCTTTAGGAGACATGATTAGAGGTAAAGAAAAGGTGAATACGTCATTGCGGCGTGACCCTTCTTAGAAATATAGCGTGCAAGTTGACGTAGGAGGGGGCGAGAAGACGTATGTCTATTTAAAATGCAATTTTTGTGAGAAAGTAGTGAAGGGCGGAGCAACACGCATGAAGGAACACTTATCATACTCTCATAAGAACGTAGCCCCGTGTGCAAAAGTGTCGGACAATGTGAAGGATGAAATAATTGCTTACATGAAGAAAACTACCACGGAAAAACACTTACAGCAGGAGCAATTTGATGAAAGGGGTCGAACATGGTGCTTATTTTGGGAGCGAGAGTGGAAAGGGGTCTTCCTCCACTATACATAATAGAGGAGCGCAGGGTCCTATGGATCAGTATATGACTAATCCAGGAGAGGATAGAGGACAAGCAGAGATGATGCCTGCGGTTGGTACCAGAGAGGGTTGTCGACAGGTTTGCATGGACATTGGGAGGTTTTTTTTTGAGATAGGGAGCTTGCAGATTTACAACTTGTTCTATTCCGGAATAAATAGGGTTTTTTTGGTCTGAATGCAGCAAAATCAACCATTTCCAAACGGTCTCCAGGTATAGTTATTTTGGTAAATGCAAGACACTTTATTTAGTTCTGATTATCTTTTTTCTTCTTGAAAACAGTTGAATGGTGGATCCAATTTGGTGATTCCACCCCTGAGTTACAGAGTTTTGCTGTAAGAGTGTTGGGCCTCGCTTGTTCTACTTCTGGATGTGAGTGAAACTGGAGTACATATAGTCAAGTGCAAACAAAGAGAAGAAATCGCCTATTAATACTCAGAATGAACTCTCTCGTATATATTACGCACAACAAGAGGTTAAGAGATAGAAGGTTGAGGAATAAGGGGTTGAAGGATGATGAGGACCCGTTGTTGTGTGATGATGTGTCATCTGATAATGAGTGGTTTATAGATGATGAGACAGATTTGCCATTATCAGACTTACAGCTAGAGGATCTAAGTGTGGATGTCTTGAGAGGCGAAGCAGATCAAGTGGGCACATCCACTACACCACACACATCCACTAGCTCTGCAGCACAACAATCAAGTAAAGGTATATTCCACAACTTCTTATATGCTATTGCATTATATTTATATCAAGTGAGCAATTAACATGATAATGATCTTTTCTCTTATTGAACAGGGAAAAGAAAAGTGAGTCATATTGAAGATGATGATGATATGTCATTCATAGATACAATTGGAGAAGAAGATTCTCTTGAAGACCCATTTAGTGATGGGATATGATTGCATTTTATATGTTCTTTGTACTTTGGGAGTTTTATTAAACTAATATTTTATGATTTTGTACTTTGAAACATGATTTTATTGCATATATTTTCTTACTTTCGACTATTTTCATATATCATTTAGATGTTTTTATTGTAAGATAAAATATTGCTATTATTTACCTGCTAAAACCCTTAATTTCTCATTTACGCAATTCTGTGTCCGTGAGGCTTACACCTCAGACCGCCTCAAGGCTTAATTACGCAATTTTAAACCTTGATTACAATATTGATAAACTTCTTGCGTTAATAAAAACTAGTAAATCCAAAGGATCAAATACAATTATAGAAAATATTGGTTAGTGTAAGACTAAAATGATATTTAATGTTCATGATACAAGTTTCCCTCCACCTCAATTTGATTTTATTGGATTTAGTAGAATCCCAAACCTAAAACCTTGTAACTTGATCAATTCTTGTAAATCATCAAACATAAACCAACCTCAAACCAAACAAAACAATTATTTCTATCGGTCATCAATTATAATTAAAAAAAAGAATTATTTATAGTGATCTGAATGTTTTACTTTAGCCAATTTTCATGCCAATCTCAATCAGCCATTTTAATCATTAAACGTTAAGCCTCATGTTGATTACTCGAACACAAAGACAGTTAAATTCTGGTGAATCAGGTCATATTAGATCTTGATAAATTTGTAACCTGATCTCAAGCCCAGGAATATGATCTCCCTCAAACCCAATTTGGCGCTAAAACTGCAATTGCGTCACCACAGAAAACATCTTTGAAAGGGTGGAAAACACATTAAGGAGGAAAAACCAATACAAACCACCTTCAATGACCTCAAGTTGGTACGTTGATGCCAGAATATTGTGGGAAGATAAGAAAAAATCAAATATTTTTTTATGAGATAAAGAAACACTATGATTCGCACTTTGATCAAGCCCTAGATTCCTTCATTTCCCCAATCACTATGTTTCCTAACTTCCACTACAACAGGTGCCGCAGACAACACATAACAGGTTATGCCTCCCTAACTGCATCCATTATTTGCTTTTTTCGTGTAACATGAGGCTTCCTCCAGCATTGGGATTATAGGCAAAGTACTCAACACGTCAAAAACAGTCAAGGGAGGAAGCTATCATTGCAAAAATATCATTCAAATTTGTGTTCAAAAATGATACCTAAAGCATAGAAATGGGGGGAGGGCTGACATCTCTTTCATTTTTACAAGATCAATCATCCAATCCTCTCAGTCTAAAAGCTGAAGAATTGCAGAACTATGAAGCACTGATGCATGGCAAAGTAGGATACAAGAAAATTGGAGATTGAAAGAGAAAGAAAAGGGTCACTAGGTTTAGCCCACACCTTTGCTACCTTCCTTAAGGCTCTTGGTGACAATGGAAAAGCAAGTTTGGAAGCAAATCAGGCATTCTATAGGTCATCCCCTGAAAAATGCACTACTTGCCCAGCTGTTTTCTTTTAATAAAAATTATAATAAAAAGGTCAAGATGCATTTGATCATGTTGATAAAGTCAGCACGTCTTCTAATTACAAAATAAGATAAAAGTTCGTTCATAATCACCATCTTCACTAGCCTTATCCCAACTAAAAAAACAAATAATAGGCATTGTTCAGAGACCTTTTGTATTTTGAAAAGGCACATTAAACTGTGTTCCTTCAAAGAGTTTGTCCACTGAGCGTCACAATTGGTGATCTCTGATGCAAAAGCACAAAAGATGTTCAAATATGAAAACATTTAAAAGGATTTAGGGTGAGATAACGAATGGGGAAGTGGGAATTAAGATTGGACATTAACTCACTACAAAACTAGCATGCAAGTTTATTGATGAACTACTAACTTAAATGAAGTTGCGTCATGGATAACTAAAGCATTCAGATAAGAAAATGTCAAAAATAAAGGCATCTTTTTTGTCAAACAAATACATGAACTAAAAGAGCCATGCTAAACAAAATTGTAAATAAGAAAAAAGCACAAGCTCGATGAACATATCAAAAGGGGCCATATCTGATTTATAAACTCACTATCAAAGTAATCTATAGCCCAATCATTGAGTGCTTCAATCATAAGAGGCCAAAGAGACCACATCTCCAAAGATATCGATGGGGAATAAAACGTCATGTAGGAGACCATCTCTAAGACCTCCTCAAAAACGTCTGTAAAAGCATGTCAAAAAATAAGTGAATTAATAATGATCACAGATAAAAAACAAGGAATATGTACTGCAGCTTGAATAATGCATTGGCAATTTTAAGAAATGAGAAACAAACAATTTTAAGGATGAAAAACAAAAGAACAACCCAAACCTAAAGAACGTCTAAAAAAGGGAAGATTTAAATTAAAAATTAAAAAAAAAAAAAAAAAAAAAAAAAAAAAAAAAACTTGAAAGATAGGCAACCTGAGTTACATTTCTAAGGTAACACGGTAATGTAAAACTAAGAAGATAAAAGGCAAGACTATTACACCATCCTAGCTAGCATCATGCAACCTCACAAACAGCAGCAAATCAAATTTTCATTTACAGGGTATTATAGTACTCGCAAATATCTCGGTTTCAGTCCTCGAGCATTCTTAAATTCAACCAATTTGACCACAAAACCTAAGTAGAATTCAAATAATATTGTACTTTAGACAAATGCCTTCCACATAAATTGTTCAGTAGAGTCATAATCATGCATCATTTATAAAAATCAAACATTTCAATTATAAATAGCATAACTTCAAAAAACGATAGTTCAAAAAAAGCACTAAACCAATGAAACAAGATAATTTTCTTTCATGCTTTCTCTAACTTCACCACTGCTACAAACTCAGAAGTTACAGATCTATGAAAGTCCTTAATCTATGCTGTAAGTTGTGCACTGATGGCCAAAAACATTTAACTGACGAAATAACAACAAGAGCACATGGAGAGCAGAGCTAAAACAATTTCTATTTTACTTGCATGCAGCCCAGGCAAAACGATGCAATTCTAAAAATTTCTCCACGATTGGATCAACTATCAAGAACTATTCTAAAAATAAACTTCTTTTCTGAAAAAAAAATAAAGTTTGCCATCTCAAATACAACAAATTTAAAAGGAAAAGATTTAGGACCTGTTTGGGTAAATGTTATAAAGATATTATGGTTATCTGGAATACTGGATAGTAATGATACTAAGGTAGCAGTTTCTGTTATCTTTCAAATTTAGAGTGCCTGGTTTAATATAATTTTGAGGAATAAAATGGTATTCAGAATAATTAATGATAATTAAAACCTTTTTTTCTTCTTGTCTTTTAAGTGATCGAGAGATTAATGTAATATACATAGCATCCAATTTAGCATATCTAAAACTTGGCTGCTAACATTATACAAATTACCTCAATTGGGATATAACATCAAAGCTAACATCTTATACTTACATCAAAGAAAACATTATTGATTGTATCAAACAACCCCTTAGTACCTTTGGTAGTAAATGATTCAATGATTAATAGAAGAATTTAAGAAGTATTTTTTGTCTGGAATGAATATAAACCATTCAAGCTGGTAAGAAATGTGAATCATCCACGGAATTCCACAGTAAAAGATTTTCTCAACAACAAAAGCTCCCGCCGCGCAACTATTTAAACAAAATAGTAAATTCCATACTTAGCAGACATTACGAATGAGAACACCTTGGTATGGCAAATAAGAATACAAATTACACAGTTCACTAAGCAATGATACCTTGTCCATCTGTAGTCAACATCTTCCGCATAATTGGCAACAATGTTGGCTCAATCTGGACGTAAAGATGAGGAAGTCTGCTCACAGATTCAAGAATTGTGCTTATGGCACGCAAGCAGCCAACAGCAGCAAGAGCACCTGAGTCATCCCCTTCATCTTCAGCTTCGGATGCATTCAAGCACCTCCAAAACGCAGCAGCCTTGACATAACCAGAATAAAATGAATAAACAGAATAAACCAACACTACAGCCCTGAAATAAGAACTATAGCGTTACCAAATTTTGGCATAATCCAAGAGCATATGGAGCCATCTCTTCACCAAATTTATCAACAATCGTTTCAAGAGTGAATACAAGATCCTCATTCTCGACCTCATTCATAAGTTTAAAGAAATCTAGAAAATAAGGCATTAACAAATTATGTAATCCATAGCATCATAAACGCCAAATTAAGAGTGTCAGCGCATACCATCAAGTAATTGAGGAAGCATGGGACGTATCTCATCTAGATCTGAACAAGAAATAATTTATCATTGTTGTATATTTCGAAAAAAAAAATGCTAACACCACAAAAAAAAAATCCATGAAATCATCATACCTTTACATGCTTCAACAAAAGGACGCAATGCAAATATAGAATCTACACGAACAGGAAGCTCTGGATCCTTCAAACCAGAAACAATACAGTGCAATGCTCTACGGAAATTGTTTTGGTCTGAAAAATTAGTGTATGCATATTGACCTGCAACCCATGCTGCCTATAGACCAAATAAACAAGAAGAATCACAAAAAGGTCTTCCTGCAAAGATAAGCAACTTGTGAAAAGTAAAGGTCTCATGAATGCTATAAATTCAACCACCTTAGCTCTAAGGTATCCAACGGGGCTTGTAAATTCAGGGAATACATGTTGCACCAACATACGCTCAAGTTCTGACTTATAAGGCTCAGTTTGCTTTAATTTATCACATAATGTTCCAATTGCAAGAAGAGCGCCATCTTTTTGCCGATATGTTTTTAACTCAATACTCGCCTCATCGTATCTAAATATAATTGCATACAAAAATTAAAATCCTAAATGAAAATGATAGCGGCATCTTATATAACAACCTATATAAATAAGTAACAAGTACCTCCTTAATATCTCCACAATGAATTGAACAAACTTCTGAAGGTTCCCCTTACCACGTTTTCTCACTAATTCACTCACAAAGTCCATAGCTGCAGTCCTTGGACTGTACAGATCTTCAATGATATCTACAAGGGAGAGTCAATATCAAAAGCATAGTTGAATTTATATTAGGAAGAATAAGATTTCAACATGTTCTCTTAAGAAAAAAATTATGAGTGAAAGCTCACCATATCCTTTCCGAACATATTCATGAGGATCTTCATTCCACAATCTCTGATCATTGTCATTGAAGCACATTAATGGAAATATAATCTCAAAAAGAACTATATCCAATTGTGGCTGCAGCAGCTGATACATGCTACTTCTTGAAATACTGCAATAGAAGACAATGATCAACTTGAATTGATGGTTACACAATCAATATATAAATATCTTTATCAGAGCTCAATAATTACAATGGTAGATCAAAGCTACCACCCAACCCATACAGCTCTAATACAACAAATCAATGACAAATATTTGATGACTTCACACCAAAAATTTTAGACAGAACTACAGCAAATCATAATCAAGTATCAGGAGGATTACCCGAGCTAAAAATCATTCCCCAATGGGTCTGAATGCATATATTAGAAGGACACCACCCTAACAATTCAAATTTTCTAAACCTTGAAAGGGACTGCATTGAATTAATCATCTTCTAACTCATTCCAAGTTCTTCCATCGAACTGCCATGAAAAATATGTACAATATGAACCAAAACATAAGCACCAGCAAGTAGTCAAATTGGATGATGCCTGAAAGTGAAAGGTATATAATGCAGATGCTAAACTGCTAGCATTCAAATTATTCAAGGAAGCCAAAGATTTTCAGTTTGTTATGCTTCAGCTTTCTGTCAATTTCCACACAAACTTTGGCCCAAACATGCTCATCCAGTTGTTTAGAAAGTTAGAAGTCATTCCAATTATATGTATCGCATGTCGCCGCATATAAAAAGAATATCTCCTCTTCCTATGGCATTGTCCAACTTTGCAAATTATGATATAGGCTAAAAGAATTTCTGTATATTTCTCTTCCATTAATAAAGTTAAAAAGAACTTGGATAGCCAAATTAAGCATGATAGACAAGAAGGCCTCCCATGTATCTTCAACTTTCATGAGCAAATGAATAGAATAAATTCATAGCCTCTTTGGTGCTACGAAATGACCTCAGGAAATAAACCTAGGAGATAAGAGTATAGTTTCACCAGGATGTACAGTAGAATTTTTCCCTAATGGTCAACACCAACTACGCTAATTTTCTAATTTCTTCAATTTTCAAGCAAGAATGACGGTTTTGGTAAATTCAAAAGAAAACCAACTTACAATATTGAAACTTTCAATAAAACCCCTCCAGTAGCATACATCTCCCAAATGTGTTGGCTTCTTTATTAATATATTTCAATTATATAAGGGCATACTATTCAAATCATTAAAACAGAAGCTACATTTTATTCACCAATGGGCTCTAGCTCAGAAGATATGTTCCCTGATTCCTAGAGTAGTGGTCTCAAGTTGGAGTCCTACCTACATCGTGCTTTCAGTTGAATATTCCATAGCTCTTGCATGGAATTTGGTTTATATCTGGCCTTGAGCCATCCTTATCTGTAATTAGCCTTGTGCCACCAAGTGCTCTTTTTGCAGTTAATATATATGGAGAAATAGCTTTTAAAAAATATTCATTTTATTCACAAGGAGAAATAACTTTACATAGCAGATAATCTTAAATATGAAAACACCCCACCACCCCTAAGGTCCAGAAATCCCTATCGACCATCTGTGGATACCAATTTGTTCAAGGAAAGTCAGGCTTGACCTTCTGCAAATAAACAAATAAAAGCTCCATGTATCATGCATATTACAGCAACAACTTTCAACAGAACCCATCAGTACGAACAAGTTTGATAAAAATGTGGATAAAAGATAATAGATAACAGATCCAGAAAATATTACTGAAAAATGAAACTCCTGAGAACATCCTGAGAACACTAAAGAGTGTTAAGCAACTCAGTTATATGGATGGCGGTGCTTTCACATGCTTGAGGGGATTTGATCGACTAAGTACTTGATCATGGATTCTTTTATGCAAACGACAACTGGTAGCAGAAAGATGCAGCTTGGGATTTTGGACACAGTTACAAAGGCCATGAATGATTGGATAGCCATCATGTTGTCGCATTTTAAAAGTTCATGAAAGGACCAAAAGATAGATGAGCGATAAACTGCGTTATTAAAAAGTAATATTAAATTTACTTGCAACTTTTCAACTTCAGAACTTCTTCAGCATAAAAGCACAATAATAATCACTACTGATACATTTTCCGCAAATCATAACTCATTTTACTGCCTTTTATTAACTTCCAATTTTGTTTATCTTTCTTCCCCAAATCTTCTTTTGTAAAGTAATTAGCATATGCATGAAACTTCAAAGAATTAAGACAGTAACACAAGGAAACTTCACCGCATCTAAAATTCCAAGACAACTCCACATTACAGTCACAGCTTTTTAATACTCTATATTCCCTATTCAAATAGCATTTAATGGTTACTTACTAGATGAGTAAAATTCTTCTACGAATAACAGACTACATTAAAATAAGGCTTTCATGTTTGCCCGATAAATTGCTGGTGATATTCTCTCTCACAGCTATCCCATTCAAAATCAAAAGATGCAAGGTAGTCTGTTTGGGTTTGGTGGTAAGAGGTAGAAGGGATCCCAACACCCAACCAGCGGTTCAAACACTGCAGCTTTGTTACTCTTCACATCATGAATATCTATTTTAAAACTAAGCCAACAGATAACAGAATAGGTCATCAATACACTTCATGACATCAAAAAATAAAAAGAAAAAAAAAATAAATTTATGTAAGGATTTTTATGAACAGCAAGTTATTTCATCATATTACTTTCAACATTTTATATAATAAAAAATGCAATTAAATAAAAGTAAAAGAATAGGAATTTTTTGGGTCAGAAGCCTTTGCCACACATCCATAGCGAATATTTATATCACAACTATCTATGGCAGTAAATTTGCAATAGATTATAGGGAAAACTACAACCAACACAAAAACCTTACTCAAGCCAAAACTTTACTCATGCCATAACAAACTCATTGAGAATTTTAATGAAAGATAAAATATAAATCCCTACTTGTTTAATTGACCTATTGTTTTGTCAAATGTGTTCGGTGCATTGAATAGAGCTTAAGATGACCTGCTAACCAAAAATACCAACTATCCACAACAATTTCTAGCCACTAATACTAACTAGTAAATAGACTAAATTGTTAGTAATAATAAGTGAAAAATATAAAACCACAATTATTATTTTGCATGCTACCAGGTTGAACGAGTTCCATGATCAATAATTCTATTAAATAATAGTTCACTATTTCAAATTATAGATAAATGATATGTTTTACACAACCAGATTGAACCATCAATCACTAAGGAGAACCAAAAAAAAATAACTAGAGGAAATTGATTAATGAAATTTGCCAGAAGAAAATAAAATGAACAAATATCATGTAGAAATATGAATGAAAAGTAAAATCGTTTGAATTAGAAGTTATAGCTCATCATTTTTCTTCACAGATACAAAACTCTGCCTACAAATCAGTCAGAAGAATAACTACAGCAGGTAAGAAGACATGATTGTAAATATATGAAATGATTTCAACTTCAACACTGTTGGAATGAAAGAAGATTTGAAGACCTACCTGCAGTTAAGATACTGAAGAACAAGATTTATAACCCTATCAGGCAAGTATTCACCAGTCCGAATAGCATTAAGCAAGCGTAGATGGCATTCAAGAATTTTTCCAGCATAATTCTTCTGAAACATTTGTGCAAAAACTTTATTTTCTGGATTCTGAAGCTTCATGTCCCCAAACCTGAACCAAACAATCATTTTTCCATTAACCACAAAAAAAAATCTAAGCAATATTGATGATAAAAGTTAAGTGCTAACCGTGTGTATAGACGATTCAAGATGTGAACTGTCCATTTTTTAACTTTCCACCATCCCCAAGATTTCCTGAGCTCAGGATCAGTTGGTTGACCTTCTAAAGGGACTGGTCTTTCTAAAATGTTCAAGAAATGCACCATCCAAGCATTGAAGACATTGGGATCATAAAGCTGTTTTGGTATCTCTAGCTGGGAAAAATATTCATAGCATGCAAAAGGGAATATCTCAAAACGACAGTATTTATCTATCAAAAAATTGAAAATATCCCAGCAATTAACATTAATATAGCATATATAGTAGGCAACTTACATATATTGATGACCAGAATATTTTGCAAATAAGCTTGATCAAGTCTGCTAATTCAATAGGAGGATTGGTGATCTGAATGAGTTTATGAAATATGTTGAGCAAGTGAGGAAATGTCTCTCCCACGATGTGATAGACTGGTAACCGCTCCTCATCAGATTTGAACCTTTTTGAAGGAATTGAAGTAACAAGAAAGAGTATAGATGAAGGCAAACTAAGTAATAATCATCTTTCTAGTAACTTAAAATATAATATTAGTGAATAATCGAAACATGAAATGAATAATGTGTGCATATTCACAAGTTAAACATTACACCAATGATAGTAATAGGCTAATAGCATAATGCAAATACTCAATTATCCACACATTTGTTATTTTGGAACAAGAAATGCCAGTTACTAATAAGTAAAGAAGGCAATAAAAAATTAAACCTTATTATTTTTCGAAGTTAAACATCTAAGAGGCATTTCCCACCACACGCATATGCATACATACATACAGGCATGCAAACATACACACATATAGACATGCATGCATACTGAAATACATTCACATATACATACATATTTACTTATGCACATAAGATGAAATCCCAAAATAGTGACCCCGACAATTCATATTTCTCTAATTTAGTCTCTCAATTATACAAACTTGATCTAAATGGTTCCTTCCATAAAAGTTGTGATACAAAATTGATCCCATTTTCGTCCCTAAGCAACCATTTCTTATCAATTTTGTAATGTCAAGAACTAAATTGAAGAAATGTGATATACTTGAACTAAATTAGCTACATATGCATAGTCAGGGGATTATTTTGGGAGTACATAAACATACATACATATACATACACAATATTTTATGTTGCCTTATCTCTTTTGATCATAGACATATAATTAAAAAATCAACTGTTTCGGCTTAGAAGTTAAAACTCACCATAAATAGTACTATGATGCCAAATGCCATTAAATTTAAAAAAGATTATAGCATGCATCAAGCATACAAAAGTAATAACCTAATTGAAGATCAAAATAGTAAGATGGGTGATTCACTAATTTCATGGTGTAGAGCATTCAAATCAAATTAAAACTTTTTGAACATTTATAAAAGTATATTCAAAAAATTTTAATTCGTTTGATTTCAAAAAAAATTATGTGAATATTTCATTTCAAATTTGATCAGCAATCAAACATTCATTAAAAATTATCAATTAAGTCATAATCTTTAATTGAAGGTGACAACATATAAAGCCTATGATGCACGGACACGGCGACACGGACACGACACGGCACGGACACGGAACACGGTTTTTTTTTTAAAATATGGGACACGGGTACGGCGCGGACACGGCAATACATTTTTTTACATAGTGTATATATATTAATGTAATATCATATTAAAAATGACAAATATAATAAATGAATGACATGATAACTTGTCTAGCTTATAATATAAAATATTTAGTACAAAATATCTAGTACAACCACAAAAATATAAGCAAATAATCACTTACTACAACCATCGATTAAAAAGGCATTCGAGGCTCGAATCGAGGCGGAGGTCGGGCGAACTGAGGCTTAAGCCTCGAATGTCCGGGCGAGGCTTACGCCTTTTTCCACGGAGGCGTACGCCTCAATACGTGAGGCGCCGAGGGGCATCGAAGCAGCGCCGAGGCGCATCGAGGCAGCGCCTCGAAAGGGAGAAAGTTACCTTCAAAGCCAACGAGCTCCCATTGTTTCTTCTTATCAAAATGTCGTAACTTATGATCCGACGGGAAGGGAAAGTCGTCGAAGGAGCGCAGTCGAACAGCCACAAAGGAGCCAAAGAAGCGACGCATGTAATCTCTACACCTCCTATGAAGCAACGAAGCCGAACAACAAGGACGAAAAGAGAAGATGAAAGGCAAACCCTAGACACAGCTAAGTTATTATTGATTAACTTAATTAATATAATTTAAATATTAATAATTAAGCAAATTAATTAAATACTTAATAGTATAATTAGTGCATAAATTAATTGACTAATTAGTAATATAACTATTAATTAAATATTAATATAATTAGCCTAGTTAATATAAATTAAAATATATATTATTAAATATATAATTAATAGTATTAATAATAATTATTGAGTAGCTTGTATCGCTCAGTACATGCTCGGTACCGAGCTAGTACCGCTCGGTACTGAGCAAGTATATGCTCGGTACTGAGCGGTACATGCTCGGTACCACTAGGTACACCCTCGATACCAAGCCAGTACCACTAGGTACATGTTCGATATTGCTCAATTCCGAGTGGCACATGCTCGGTACCAAGCGGCACATGCTCGGCACTGTTAATTACTTTATTTTTATCATTTTTAGGCTTACGCCTCGCCTCGCTTAGCCAAAACGCCTCGATTCCCGATTTCACCTTTTAAAACGTTCATCAAGCATTCAAGCTTCAACTATTAGGATTAGCTTTAAAAAATTATATCGCCAAATATAAGAAATTATATTTTTAAAAAATTATAAAATATTTAAGATACGTGTGTCCGACACGCGTGTCCAATTTGTTTTTAATATTTTTTTAATCGGACACGTTTTCGGCGTGTCCGACACGTTTCGGAGGAGTGTCGGACAAGTGTCGTGTCGGACACGGTGTCGAACACTGCACGCCTCTTTGAGGAGAAGTGTCGGTGCATCATAGTATAAAACTAATAACAAGGAGAATGGACTTTTTCAATGCACAAAAAATAATAGTATATATAGAAAGATTAAGGCCACTTACCCAAAATTTTATCACCTTTAATGAACATATGATAATAGATTACACCAATTTACAAGTGTAAAATGCCTTGTCGAAAAAAATCTTTTTGTATTCGGTATAAAACAAGATATATTGAAGGTATAAATGATGCATATAAATGTTCATAAGGTTTAATTTGATTAAAGCAGTCATATAACATAAAAATAATAATCCATAGTTCACTAGCTACACAATCTATTGAGATGCTAAATTAAATTAATGCTACATCAATGATAAATTTTGTGAATTTTTTGTCTCACTATTTCAGTACCATGGATTAAGATAAGAAGCCTTGAAATGATGGTTGGATGTTGCGTGTTTGAAAAGACAACTGAAAACTTGTGTAGAAATTTGAGTTTTCAAACAAAATGGTAGTAGTATATTAAATATTTGCAGGACACAGAGAGAGCAGCATTGCAAATTTAGCAAACATGGCCATGGAAATAAAATGATATATGCAGATTATGAGAAGAATTTAACTTACTCGTATTTCCTAGAAAGAATCCTCAAAACATACAGAGCTCCAAATACATGTTGGTCTTGCAACTGTAAGTTACACTTAATCCAGTGAAGAAGGTTTGGCCACTGTTCAGGGTAATCAGCGTGGATTATTGTTTTAAGACACTCACCAAGTTGTACTCTGTATTAAATTCAGTCACA
This sequence comes from Dendrobium catenatum, assembly GCF_001605985.2. NCBI lineage: Eukaryota > Viridiplantae > Streptophyta > Magnoliopsida > Asparagales > Orchidaceae > Dendrobium > Dendrobium catenatum. Next base: position 1,047,548 of record NW_021318968.1, on the reverse strand, counting down.
GATATTTAATACCAGGAAACTGTTGGGAATGAAAAAGTTGAAAAAAAGCATATACTCAAAAAAAAAAAAAAATCAAGGTCATATAGCAGAAGATTGTAAAAATACAACAGACCATCCAAAATAGCTAGAATTTTCATAGCTTTAATTTCAGTAAGAAGAGTATCCAAATTATCATTCTACCTCAAAGGATTCCAAGATGATTTAGATAAATGCAACCTACTCATAACTTTCAGGCTTAAGGCACTAAAATCATACAATTGATACTGTAATTAATGTCAATATATAGATAAGAAGAGTACAATGATACAAAAACGTAGCATCACACAAGATCACGAGGAAACCCATATAATGAGTGGCTATCTGTGAGGCAAAAAATAATACATTAAGCAGCTTTTTCTTTTTCTTTTTCTTTATGGAGGGGGTTGCAAGGGAGGGCAATAAAAAGTGGAATGTCGAATTGGAAAAAAAAAAACTATGTAATGCACAAATTCATAGTAAAATCATAAGTATCAAAACAGTATTGAGCTATCTAAGGAAGAAACATTTCGGATGTACACAGCAAGAACTTGAAGAAATTGTACAACTAAATTGAGGTGTGTATGAATCACAAACATACCTCAGTAATTGAGGAACTTGAATAATGAAACCAAGGATATTCTCCCTAACAATACCTTTATCACTGGTTGAGATAATTTGGGGATCACCTGCATCATACAAATGAAATTTAAGCCTTTAAAATTTCATGTAATACAAAATTCTCTGATGCGCATAATCTAATTCCGGGTGCCTACCAGACTCATCAGGTGACCAGTTCTTAGCCACAAAGTTCTTGAAATGAATGCTTGCAACTTGGCGCACAGCCAAATCACAATTACCATCCACTATGATCTGCAACAACCTCACCAAATGCTGCGGTGTGTACTGAAACTGAAAAGCGAAACAGGAAAGTGACGGGTCTAAAGCATATGGAAACGAAATTTTATTCGCATCAGGTGGAGCTTAAACCCCCAGCTGAAGTTCATTCAATATTATTTGCCACAAAAATACACAAAGTACAATCATAATTTGACATAATTCAATAAAAACTGCAGCAAGCAGTCCTAACTAACAAAATAATAAATTCGTGTCTTGGTCTATAATAGAAATTCAAGTACAAATACGCCCAGCCAGCCTAATGATCCCTTTTTATTTCATAACAAAGGGAAGCACGGTGATACAACGGAATCAATAGATAGAGCTTACACGAACTATCTCCAATTGGATTATAGTGACAATGGAATCACACAAAAAGACGGCATAGATCTAGCTAATAAAAATAATGATTTTAGCGCGGTGATTGATCGTACAATCGCTGGAGATGACTAAAATGATAGGGAAAGGATCGGTGGATACCTGATTAAGGCTCTCCTCTGCTGCCTTCCGCTCGACTGGATTGGGGCTTAGTGCAGCCTGGAGAATAACGGCGAGGCTCGGGAGGTCCATGGCCGCCGATAATGGAAAAGGAGAACCCCTAGCTGGCGATCTGAATGGGGATTCGGGACCAAGAAGCAATCCTGGGGTTTCTTCTCTTTATTTTACTCGCGGGAGAGATGCGGAGTGGAGGGTTCGTTCAAGCTGTGCCCTGCTTCAGGAACGGAGGCAGAGAAGGAGAGAACCGGAGGGAGGCGGGTATTTAACCCTAGGGTTAGGTTATCTTTGGCTTGTGCACGCACAGGTTAAACTAGCTCTGGCCTGGCTGGACCGGGTCGTCTGGGCCGTTGCAAATGCGCGACCGGCTTTAGATCCGCTCGGCTTTTTTAACAGCTCACGGTAGCCAACGCACTAAATTCCTAATCTGTAGTGAATGAGGGTTGGCTGAGTGGGCACTCGTCATTTCTGAATTTATTATAAATTTGTATTATTACATATTAAATTAGAAATTATATTTTAAGATTACTATCAATCATTTATTTTTTCATGTTAGTTTATTTATGTAAATATCATATATTTTATTTAATAAAAATAAAAATTTCAAATTTATGAAAATTAATTAAAAAGCTTTCTAAACCCTCCATCTCTTAAATTATAAAAACTAGAGGTGTCAATTATTGATCTGATCCGAAAATTTCTGATTTGAGTTGACCCGTTTAGCAAATAGATTGGGTTCAAGATTTAATTATTGATCGTTTGAAAAAATCAAATTGCATTCGGTTTAACCTGAGTTGACATGAGTCTCGTCCGACCTCGCTAGTCCGCAGTCCAACTAGTCCATCAATATTTTATAATATCAAATACACACACATAAAATACGATATGCTATGTGATTAAAAGTAATAAATAAAAAAATTTATATGTCTTAAGTAAATAATAATGATCAGAAAGAATTAAAAAGACTTGATGTGTAATAATTGATTTAATTTTAATTTTGAAATAGTTAACTGAAATATATATTTAGTAATTAATTAATTTGGGAAAGTTTATTTTGTATGCTCCATAATATTTAAAATTAAAGAAATATTAATGCTATATTATTTATTGAAAAAATATACCTTCATTCGAACCAAAATACCCTCGAAATTTGAGGATATGCTTGAGTGTTATAATATAAGGGATGTCCTTCTCATTCTCAGCACCCGCATCTTCTCTGATTATTATCATTTGAGAGTAATGATTATGAGAAAATATTTTAAGGAAACTTTTATAACCCATTCTCTGACATGCCAACAATTGTCTTTGAAGATTAGTTATGTTGCTCATTTTGTAAACTCTTTATCTTCAATGATGTTATGTATTTGCACTTTGACCTCTAAGCCTCAATCGAAGTTAGACATAAGTCTGCCAGCTTCAAATATTGCTCAAAACTTATTCTAACCTTATTAAAATATATTTGGGTGATGATCAAACAATGTTCAAAACTTATTTGAAGCCTTTTCAATTTAAGAACAAGGGCTTCAACAATGGTAAAAAAGATTTGATTATGATTCAAAAATGTTTGGATCAAGGTCCGAAAAAGTTTCATTCAATGTTGATGTTCAAATAACTTTTACAATGTTGATCAAAATTCAATCAATATTATTCAATGAAAATTTGAGCAAAGTTTGAATTTGTTATCATGTTATGATTTATATATTTGAGTTTATTTTGTTATACATGTAGATATTTGTTCTAATCATACATGCAGAGAGACATCGCATGATCAGGTCACATATAGAGTCAGGCTTGCAATGCAGAAAATTATTGAATTTTTCACTCATCAATGAATATGCAACTGAAGATCAATACGAAGGCGAGCATTTTGATTATGTAATTTCTTTGCTTCTTATTCAAATAATATTGATTACTTCTTCAATTTTCAACTTAATGATTTGAACTCACAATTACAAACTAAAAATCCATATGCTATTATTTTATCAAAATATTTAAAATTCTGATCATGTTCAAGTGTATGTTTTATAAATTGATCAAATTTGAGCAATTTATAATGATATCGATGTGATCATATTTGAACACTTCAATAACGAAAATCTCATTAAGTAATCGAGACGTAATTCGACTATGATATATTATAGATGTATGTGATGTTCTGACTGTTATGATTGTACCCAACATATTAATGTGAAATATTTCAAATGTTTTCATTTAATGCAATACTTATTATTGCAATTTTATCCTATATTGTGTCATCTTATATTATATTATGTTATTGCTATTGTAATTATATTCTCATGTATTATATTATGTTTTATAACAAGCTCCCATGTCAGAATATTATATGAACCTTATTTGATCTTACAAATAAACTATTTTACAAAATTTTCAAACAATGCCTTACAAAAATTTTCAAACTATTATCTTTAAACATTCATTGATCATGTCAAAGTATCTTAAAATACATAATAATTAGAATAGGTGATTATACTGATAAGAATGAAAGAATTATAAATAGTAAAAAAGCAATATGTAATTTAATTATAATTTTAAGGTATCAATTCAAAAATATATATTTAATAATTAATTTATTCGAGAAATTTAACTTTATATACCCCATAATATCTAAAATTAGTGAAATATACAAGTTGGCTTATTTCTTAAGGAAATTTGCCATAAAGTTTCATTCAGATCAAAAAAAAATTCAAAATTTGAATTATATAAGTGGTTTTTTATTGTTCCTTTTCTCAGCATTAGTCTTCTCTGAAAAGTCAGATTTGCGAGTAATACTTATGAGACAAAGTTTCAATGAACTGTCTCCATCTCTGCCTCCAGTTAGCCGACGATTACCTTTAAATATTAGTGATGTCATACATCTGGTAAAGTTTCCGCCTTCCATGATGTTATATGTTTGCACTCTGAAAAATAAAACCATAAAGATTTTAGACGTAAGATTACCAACTTCGAACATTTCTTAAAACTTAGTTTAACTTTGATCAAAATATGCTTAACTTATGATTGAACAGTGTTTTCAAAGATTTTTTTTGTTTCTAATTGAGGTGTAAACAATATTTGAAAAAGCTTCGATCATTATTAAAAAAAATTGATTGATCAGTGTAAAAAAAATTTCAATCAATGTTCGAACATTCTCCAACAACTTCTAGCAACATTGATCAAAATTCAATTTTTATTTGATAAAAATTTAAGGAAACTTTAAATTATTTGTTATGCACTCCCTCTTTTGAGATTTGACTTATTTGGCTTATCTTACTATGCACGTGGATTTCTGCTATAATTATACTTACTAAGAGGGAACAATTATTAGGTCCGGTGACCGGACGTAGCTCTACGTTGGTCACCACTGAGATCGCGTCACGTGCTCTTACTCTTTACCGCGCGGCCCGACGACTTGACTCGGACCGGAACCCGGGAATGCTATGTTCGCGTATTGCTAGGTATTACTCGGTATTTGCTCGGTATTGTTCGGTATTGTTTTGCAATAACGAGAAATACCGCTCTGTGAAGACCAATACCGAGTAATAACGAGTTTTTCTAAAAAAACTCGGCATTGCTCGGTATTGCTCGGTATTTGTCTTCACATAATGATATTTCTCGTTATTGCCGAGCAAATCGACAAATACCTAGCCATACCGAGCAATACCTAGCAATATCGGGTTGTCATGGATTTAAAAAACGCATTTGCGACATACCCACTATTCACCGGGTCGGGTCCGCGGTTTTGTGCCTGCTACGTGGCGCGATTTCAATGCCGGCCGAACGTAGCTCTACGTCCGTTCACCAGACCAAATAAAAGTTCCATAAGAGGAGTGTGTTTTGGATATTGTGGTCTTATTCATTTGTATCAAATTTTTTGTCTATTTTGTATTAATTGTTATCATTGTATACAATGTATTACTACAAAATATGATAAATGTTTTTATTTAATATAATGCTTCTTATTAAATTTTTGTCCTTTGTTTTATCTGCCTTATAATTTGTTGTATTATAACTATTATCATACTTTACTATTTGACTAGCTTGGATCATATATTTGAGCATTGTACAAACCTTATTTGATCCTATAAATAAATTATGTTATAAAATTTTCAAACAATATTTTATAAGAACTTTATTCAAATAGATTCAAACATTTATTGGAATATATCTTTGACCTTTCATTGATCATATCTAAATATCTTCAAAATAGATATATTTTTCCCACTTAAGACATTGTAGGGCATGTAAAATCAAATTTCATGTTTGTTCAAAGCATATCCTATTTATTTCTTTGGCAAAAAATCAAATTTATAGCTATGTGAATTGATTGTATGCATTTTATATTTTTATATCTATTTAAATTACATAATTGTTATATCATTTATTTATTTTTTTATGATACATACATGCATATAATATAATGTCACATTTAATATATGTCATATCTTATATTTTTAATAATAGATATATCACATATACATCATTGAAAAATATCTTGATTGGACACAAATCTCGATGCATACAACAACAACATCAAGCTTTTATCCCACTACTTGGGACATATCTCGATGCACATTTGAATTGAAAATTTACAAAATTAATTAATTTCATGGTCGCGTAAACTCTGATTTCAATAAACTTCCAAACTGAATAGATCAATGAGACGAACCCAAGGATATTAAAAATGGTCCCATCCAATCCAAATGAACCCAAATCAAGCACTTTAAGCTGACGTGAGGCAGAGCTCGGGAAGGAGAGAGATTGAAACAGAGTGGAATATTATTTCTTGTATTAAATCAGTAGGTATACATGAGTTTATATAGATGTAGGCAAGCTAGACAGCCACTAGGAAGAGGCCACGTGTGGTGATTACAAGAATGCTAATTACACAGATTTAATATATGGTATTACTTCACAGCCCCCCTCAAGCTGTTGCTTCGGAGGAAGAAACGAGCTTGTCCGTGAGCCATTGAAATCTGGGTGCTGGAATAGCTTTTGTAAACAAATCTACGAGCTGATCTTTAGTGGATATGTGATGAACTTGTAGATGGTGATCCTTGATATGCTTGGTACGCGCGTGAATTAATGCTCTAACAAATAACCTCTTCAAATCATCCTACCATCATCAATTAATGCTCTAACAAATAACCTCGGATATGTTAAGCATCCTTGGCTTCCCTTGACCTCTTCCATACAGGTTAACACCATCAAGTAATGCTTTGGAAAATAACCTCAGACAGGTCCAACATCTTTAATGGATTTATCTCGATCTATTTCACATAGGTTAATGTCATCAAATAATGCTCTGACAAATAATCTCAAATAGTTTAAACATCATTATCAGATTCCCTTGACCTCTTTCATATAGGTTAACATCATTAGGCAATGCTTTAACAAATAACATCAGATGGGTCAAACAATCTTGATGAATTCACCTAAACTTCTTCCACATAAGTTAACATCATCAAACAATGCTCGCACAAATAATCCTGAAAATCTTAAATATTCTGGAAGGATTCTCTCTACCTCTTCCTTAAAGGTTAATGTCATCGAGAAATAATCTAACAAAAAACATCGAATAAGTCAGACGTCTTTGATGGATTTCTCTCAATATCTTTCATACATGTTAACATCATCAAGTAATACTCTGACAGTCGATCTCAAATAGGACATATTTTTAGTGAATTTATCTCAATCTCGTCCATACAGGTTAACATTATCAATCAATGATATGACAAATAATATTGGATAGATCAAACATATTTGTTTGATTTCTCCTGATTACTCTCATGCAATTTAATGTTATCAATCAATTCTCTAGCAAACAACATTGGACATAACAACATTCTTAGTGAATTTTCTCTGCCGCTTCCATAAATGTTAATGTCATCAAGAAACACTCTAAAAAATAACCATGGAAGAGTAAAACATCTTTGATTTATTTCTCCCAACCTCTACCACAAAGCTTAACAATATTGAGTAACGCTATGACAAACAATCTCTGATATGTCAAACAGCTACATTGAATTTATTTCGACTGCTTAGCAGCATCAAGCAATACTTTGGTAAGCAAGTTTGGATAGGTCAAACATTCTTAATAGATTTCTTTTGATCTCTTCTATATAACACTTTGAAGCATCCATCTTCAACCCCTTTTTCAAGGAAAGATTAAAGCCTTTACTCAATTGGTATCATTACTGTATCGATATCATTAATATATAGTTACATTATGCAGCAACTAATTTCTAAAATTATATTACTTGTCATATTTAAAATAAAATAAAAAAAAGAATAATAGTGCACATAATATGATAGCTTTAAATTTTATTTTAATTAAAATTTCATGCCACATGACAATCATCTAATGTACCAATTGTCATCTCTTAATCACATAGACCAATTTAGTATTATAAAAATATATCATATTTCTAATCAATATTTAATGAATCGGTCAAATTTCAAGCCAAGCATCTTTGTATAAAAATAAATTTATTTTAATTTGAATTCAATTAAATTTATAATAAGCAATCCAAATTCCTAAGCTAATTTACACGTATATGATAGGTCAATATTTTGAAGCTTCCTATGAAGTGTGGTCAAATTGCAGGCCTGAGAGGACACGTTCGTCATTTCTTTAAAAGTTGGGGGCATTTAGAAACTGCCTCTGCTTTCCTTATTTAAAGTCGCACGCTTACGTGCAGAAAAGAAGGCAGAAAAGAGGAAGAAAACGGAGCAGAGAGAGAGAGAGAGAGATGGAATTTGGAGATGGTGAGTTTGGATCCTCTTCTTCTTTTTTTTCATCAGTAAACTTCTGTAGAATATGCCTTGAAGAAGAGGATGAGAAGTCCTCAAGCATGGAAACTCCCTGTTCCTGCTCTGGGACTCTCAAGGTAACTAGCATAGACGAAGAGGAAGAAACCCTTTGTTCTTTCAATTGATTAATCAAATTGCTGTACTTTCTATAAAGAAGATTAAGTTCTCTTTAGTATTTTTCCTTAGTTGAGTTTCTTCTTTTTCAGTTTGCTCACAGAAGATGTATACAGAGGTGGTGCGACGAGAAAGGAAATAACGTCTGCGAGATTTGTCTCCAGGTTTGAATCCATATGTATTTAAATTTGAATTCCACGCGCGAAAATTTTCACTGAACTGAATTTTGAATTCTTCAACTGATTTTTCTTGCTGGCAAATTTTCAGCATTTCATCTTTTTGGGATGGAACTTTGTTGGATTTGAGACTTGGCTTGCTGTTCTATTTTTATGCTCTTTGGTCTATTGGATAATATCTTGTTTATATTCTGTCCTTTTTTTCAAATAATTTAAAACGTTATTTTTTTTTTAAATAATGGACATAACAAAGTTTTGTTTTGGAAGTTATATGTGATTTATGATGGTTTCTCAACTGATATTTTGCTTCAAACTTGGCTTCCTCTCTTTCGGAAGTTTGCAAGGCTGAGTTGCTTCAAAGCTTAGAACTTTGACATAGTCATTTACTCGCTTCTTAAGCAACAACCATAGGCATTAATATATATATATATATAGAGAGAGAGAGAGAGAGATCAGTACTAAAGTACATATGTTTGTAAATTTAGATAAAATTAATATGCTCAAATTCGGGAGAAATTATTACGTGCGGAGTCCGGACGTAACTCACATCCAGACTCTAACAAAATGAAGCCACATGGTTTGCACACATCCTGTGTACAACTTGTACATAGGGTGTATATAAAGAAAAATTATACACACCCTGTGTACAAATCAGGTGACTTCATTTAATTGGTGGACGAAAAGCTACGTCTGAACTCTGTACATAATAATTTCTCCAAATTCGGACCGATAGGAAGAGAAAAACTCTATGACCATCAGTGTTATATTTTAAAAAGTCATTGCTATTTTCACTTAATTTATTCTTATTTCATCAATTTTGCAGAAATTTGAGCCTGGCTATGTTGCAACCCTTCCTCCCCCTACTAAGCCCCATTTAGTGGATGTTGTCGTCAGCATAAGGTAATTTTTCTATTATCTGTGCTGTGATTTTCTATATGAAGGATGCTCTCTCTCCTCTCTCATTCACTTTAATTTGAATTACTTTCTTCTCTTTCTCTCTCAACTTTTAATTTGAATTATATTCTTTTTCTCTCTCTACACTTCAGTTTCAATTATTTCCCAAAAATAATGTCCATATCTTCTGTGTCAATTAAATATTTTTTACACCCATTGCTTTCAATCTAGTATTAGTTATATGCTTAAGTAGAAAACCTACTGGAATGGGCACATACCCTAAAGTGGTAGAAGGCTAGATTCCTTGCTTTTTCTTTTTAAGCTCACTTCCACGCCTGCAAAAGTAGCAACAAAAGAATTCACATCAAATGATACTAATAAAGATTGAAAAAATGTCAGAAGAAGCTTGGAGGCGACAAGGCACAACCACCATGAGCCTGAGAGCCATACTGTACTGTTTATCAGAAGCAGCGAAGCTGAAAGAGAATACATTGTGTCATCAGAAGCATACAATCGTAGTGTGACATTGTGCAGATTAATAGTTTTGATGGTGAGTGATTTCTCATATTAAAATTAATATATTTTGATTTTGGAACTAAATAATATAACCTCTTTTTACAGTTTACAATCAGTCTTTTAGTCAGACAAGTCTTTGTTCTGCAATTTGAGAATGCTGAAGACTATGCATTCAATCTAGCAACAGTGAGTATTGTGTATTTTGTTTTCTAACGGAGATTTTGTTTGAGATGGCTTTTTTATTGCTTTTTAAAACAGTTTTATAGTAAAAAAAATTTATTTGTTATACTAAAAGTCAGCTTTAAAAAGCAGTAAGAAAACCGTCCCAAACGAAATCAGAATCTATCAACTAATTTTAAAACTTGAGATCTTATTGTAGGTATTTATTCTGCGATCAGTGGGTATTTTGTTGCCTTTCGGCTTGCTAATGCGTCTGATCACTGTCATCCAGAATGCACAAAAACTTCAGTTTCATGTAAATTTCTTCTCCTAAATTCTGTGAATTTTCTATAGTAAATATTGGCTTCATCCTTACATTTGTTGATTCCATCATCATTCTTATCTCCCAATTTACAATTTGTTATTATTATTAGCAGGACAATGAGGTCTTACAAATCCAGGAAGTGGAAAATGATCTGGAGCAGCAGTAGGAAGGACTTGGATAAAGCTCTTGATAACAAGCCAAACACGTTTACAAAAACATATACACTAGGTAGAAAAAAATAGGGGGAAAATGACCATGATTAAACAATAGAAAAGCTTCACTTTTTTGTTTCTGTCCTTGAACCATTGAGGGCCAAGCCTGGGAGTAAAGTCTCACTGTCCCTGGAAACAAGAAAACCTGAAGAATTGGTTGTTCATTGTAATTTGAAGAATTTCATTATGATTGATTCAAATGCCTACAGTATTAAATCACTTGTTTATCTAACAACTGGAGCTTTTGCTTGATATGTCTTTGCAAAGATGACTGATTTTGAATTAAAGAATCTTTCAAAAGATATCACTGTCATCCAAGCACAAAGCTTAGAATGATCCTTGCACTTAACTTGGATCCAAAGCTACTTACAAAGAAAGAAGAGGGTAAGCAGGCCTAGGAGGGGCAAGCGGAGACTCGAGGAGAGGCAAGCAAAAAAACTTGAAATAAAAGCATTCATTATTCTTAAAGATAAATAAAGGTACAAATAAAAGGAAAATGCATAAATAGCTGAATAAAAGGTAAATATATAATGTCATGATGATGTCCATTACTTATGATTACAACAAATAAAATCTAACACAAAAATTCCAAATAATGCAACTAAATTATTTCTTTGCCATGCTAGATTTACTAAATGGTGTTAAATTGATTGTTATGTTACCCAAAGGAGGGAGAAGCTAACCCATGAAGAGTTAGAAAGGCGGTACTAATTAACTGTAAGATGTACGATGAAGCGATTGATTCTTGTATCATTTAACAAAGAACAATCTCCCCAACAAATAAGGTATTGTCGGGACCATGACAAAGCCAAAATAACCTTAGGCAAGCTTGTACAAACATGTTATAGCATAATTTTGGGGCTCAAAAGTTCCCCAATATAGCAAAAAATCTTCAATATTAAAAATAAGGCTAATCACCTATCAAACATCAAATTTTAAAAAAAAAAATTTATTTGAACTACCTTCCTAATAATTTGATAAGGATCATATGCCCTTGTTACTCCCATGAGCCTATGAAACTTAATAACTTACTTTGATTATACTAATTAATATTTATGAATGAGTATAAAATCACTAGAGACAACAACCAAGGATGTAAAAAATGGACAATCATTTACAAGGGATTGAGGAAAGATAGGCATTGTTTTTCCATTTTTGACAAATGTTAAAAACTCAGTAAAATATGAATATTGTCTAACACTATAATATATATATATATATATATATATAATTTTATTTTTGAAATTGAAGAATTGGCTAAATTGTATATACAATCCAAGAGATGATATATTTGTACATATGATGAGTAATCATACATAAGATCATGATTACTATGGTTGTTGGAATTCAAAAACTACCAATTGGAAAAATAATTGGTGCAAAAATTTGTAGCAGCCTCATGTAGATTTCCTACTCGTCAAAATCACCTTGTTGAAATGATACTAGTAGATGCAATCAATATCTTGAATGAGCTGTAATAGGTATAACTCTATATAAAAAATAATTTGCCAAAATATTTTTGAGCTAATTTTACATACGATATATTTATGCAAATTATAAAATAAAAAACTGTAGAAAATTTTCCTTTGCAACTATTAGTGGCTACATGGTATTTTGGCATTCATTTGGCAACTAAAAACCTATAAATACTCGCTAATTTCAAGGGGAAAACACAATAATTCATCAAATATTTCTATACATGCAATTTGTGAAGGAAAGAGTAATGGAATTCTTGTGCAGGAGATCAAACCACTATATCAATATGCATTCTCTATTTACTTTAATTCTTGCATTTTTACTTATTTACAACTTAAATAATTGTTTTATTTTCATTCCTCAATAACCACACACTTAACTCTTGGAATTTCATGGTTTGAAGAACATCTTCAAAACCTGCATCCATTTCAAGTTCTGGAAGGCTTGGATGTCAATATTTGGCAATCCCTTAAAATGAAAAAAGAAAAGTTTGGTAGAAACAAGATTAAAAAAAACCCACCAAGATTGTCGAAAGAATAGCAATTGATATGCCACTTAGTGAATGGACGCCTGATGAGATAAATCTCGATCAATTGAATGCAAAATCCATTGCTTTTTTTCTCTTCATTTGTGCACTTAAATTCAACAATTATCTATAAGTGTCTCTGCTCAAAACTTGCAAGGAGATATGGATTAGTTTGTTTGTCACATATGAAAGAGATAATAAAGTTCTCCAATTCATATTGACATGCTAGTTCATAAATATTAAATATTCTACATGAGACCTGAAAGTCAATATCAAAAATGTAAAATAGGTTTACTACAAACATAACTGATTGAAAATCTATTAGTAAAGCGTACTCCAACCAAGAGAAAGCAAGGAAGGCTCTTATGAGCCTTGCTAAAGCCACCGTAATCACGAAAGCCCAAGATATCTCTACTTGTTTACTCGATCTTCTACTTGTCGTCACTTACGAATATAATTTGGACAAGAGAAATAAAGATAAGAACAAAAGAATGCAAAGGCTCTAGCACTCAAACCTCCAGAGTCCAAAGAAATTGAGAAAGAAGAAAATTTTAAGTGATGAGGAAATAAAACCAATGATAAAAAGATTCAAATCTTATCTCGAGAACAAAAAAAAAATGGAAGTGGCAAGATGAGAAGAAGCCATCATATGATAGAGGTAAGTCTAGTTCCTGTTAAAACTGAGAATTTGAGAGGGAAAAGCTTGAAATTATTCATTACAATATTCCCTATTTATAGATCTATACAAGATATCCTAATGAGGAGATAATGAATTGCAGAATTAATACATAAATAATACATAAAAAATCTTTCCTAAATTCGTCCCCTAATTATGGCGTGATCCATGAGAGTATCCCACGGATTGATCTTTGTGTCCGTCGGATCCTTTGCACTGGGAACGGCTGGATTTCGACAGCTGGATTTCAACAGTTCCAATATTGATAAAGAGAAGGATAATATTATTTGTTATGATTGCAAAAAGTTAGGAAGCTTATAATAGGATTGTGCAAAACTTGAAGAAGATAAGAAGTAGAGAAGAAAGATAACAAAGAAGACTCAAAATATTATTTGGGTCAACTCAAATTCAAAGTCAACTTCAAGTCAATTAGAAAATGAAAAGCGTAATGTATGCTTCAAAGCCAAAGACGGTATTGAAGAAGTCCTAAAAAAGGATATGCAATAATGAATTTATTTATTAATAATTGGAAAATATGCTAGAAGAAATGAACGATAGTTTTACAAAACTAAAAAAAATCAATTTACAGGAGTATGCTAGTTTACAAATTAGAAGAATGTTTTGTAATGCAAGTTTTGACTTTGATGCTATACACGAAAAAAATGATATGAAAGTTGGGGAATATTTGAAATTCGAAAGAGAATAAGCTATTTTAAAAGCTATAATGAATTTCTAAAATTCACAAGCAAAATCTTCATACAAGACATGGGATCTTAAACCATTGCACAAACAAGAAAACTTCATTTTAAATAGCAAGTCAATGTTCAATGTTATTATTGTTACAAATTTGGATATATATTTCCTATGTGCAATTTGAGAAAATATCATGAGTAAGGATTTATTTGGTTACCAAAACACACACCTACAAGCTACAAAGCATGCACATTTTATTAATGTAAAAGGATCCAACTTATTGTAGAATCTTAAATAAAATAAGCATGTAATTTTTCTTTACAGGTATTCCTTCACAATAAAACTAATTGATGCGTGTGATACCTAAATAGTGATTGCTCAAATCATGACATAAAATTTAATCATATTAATAATGTTAGCACCGAGAGTTGTAAGAAGAATAATGTTTCAGAATAATAAATAAATAAATTATTGGTTTAAGTAATGTCATTAAATTTTCATTTTCTATTGAAAAGACCCTAATAGCAGAAAGTTTAACGCATAATCTATTAAGAATTAGCCTACTTTATAACAAAGGTTTTAACATTATATTTTGTCTTCAAAATGTCTTTTAAAGTTTAATGATAAGGGTTATTTTAGAAGGCTTTAGACATGAGAATATTTATTTTCTTGAGTTTTGACATTGATAGTTTGTATAGTAATGGTATGTAATTGAAAAGCACTTGAAGTGATTCTTTGTTTTTTGGTTGACGGTGATCTAGAAAGATTTGAAAAGCTTAAAATTAAAGAGAATAAAAATGACTAATAATTTACCTAAGGATTGGAAGTATTGTAACAGTCACCCTAATGAATAAATTTTTGGAGATCTATCACAAGGTATTATGTCAAGAAACCTTCTTAGAAGTGAAATGAATCACACCACCTTTATATCAGAAGTAGAACCTAAAGATGTTATAGAAGCTTTTTAGGATGAATATTGGATGATTGCTAGGCAATATGAACTCAATCGATTTGTTAAAATGGTGTATAAGAAATGATTGTTAGACCAAAAAATCAATGTGTTGTTGGAACTAAATGGGTTTTCAGAAATAAATTAAATTATCAAGATTTATTTCTAAGAATAAGATGGAATTAGTAGCTCAGGGGTTTAGCTAAATAACATAAATAGACTTTAATAAGACACCTTTGCCTCAATAACTAGGTTGGGAACCATTATAATTCTCCTAACATATGGATGTTTGAAGTATTTTTCTCAATGTCATAATTAAGTAAGACATGTTCATAGAATAGCCCCTAGATTCATGGTCCTTGATCATCTTAATCACATCTATAAACTAATGAAGGCACTATATTGGCTCAAACAAGCACACAGAGTATGAATTTAATGCCTTGGTATGTCTTCCTTAAACCATGAATATATGAAGGGGAGAGTAGACGCCACTTTACTCTTTAGAAGAACCTATAAAGACTTCCTTGTCATCAAAATCTATGTGAATGACATTATCCTTGGTGTATTTGATGAATTTTAGGGCAATGAATCCTACAAATACATGATCAATGAATTTGAGATGAGAAAAATAAGCAAACTCAGCTTCTTAGGGCTTTAAGTGAAGCAAGAGAAGAATGACACCTTTCTTAATCAAACTAGGTATACTAAAGAACTCCTCAAGAAGCTTGACAAGGAGAGATTCAAGTCCATAGGAACCCCCATGAACCTCTTTAGCAAACTAGCGAAGGATTCCTACTGGAAAAATCCTAAATGTTTAACTAAATCAAAAGCATGATAAATTCATTATTATACCTTACTACAACCAAACCCAACATCATGTTTAGTATTTGCATGTGTGCAAGCTTTTACACAAAATCTAAATAATCATATCTTCTCACATTAAAACACATTTTTAAATATATTCTTAGTACATTTAATCTTGGAATTTATTATCCTTGGAATTTATTATGCCTAATCTTGGAATTTATTATCCTTGGAATGATGAAATATATTGCAACAAAAAGTTATGTTGCACAAGTACTTAGTTTATGCAATAACTACTATATTATGGAATGCACTTAGAACACATCCACATCAAATGAGATAATATAAGCATAATATACTTATAAAAATCCTATACATGACTCACATACTAAACACAAAGATTAGGCATCATTCATTAGGGGTCATGCAACTTGAGATGCAATAGATATTAAATTTATTAGCACTAATAATCAACTAGAAATTATTTTCACGAAACTATCAACAAATGTTACATTTTGTACAACTAGAAACACACGATCCATGCTTAAAATATCATGATTATTTATTCTTAATTTTTTTTTTTTGTCATACATATGATCCTTCCTCATACATACAAGCTATCTCTTGGGTCAAGGGCACATATGATAGTCCAAACAATTAAATTCCTGGATCATGCCTTTCATCCTTATCATATGTATTATAATTCATTATCTATGGTGGAAGGGGAAAGAGTAATCTAAGTGCACGAATTGTATCATAAAAACAATCGGTCACTAAAATAATCATATTTCAATTATCATCAATCAATAGCAATTAGTTACAAATTAAGGATCGCAATTTATAAAAATAGGCAACAAAAATAAGACTGATTGCTTCAAGGAAAATATGATCATATATAATCATAACAAGCATTCAAATTAAATATATATTTTTATCCAAGTAAATAATAAAAAAAAAAACTAATAAGAAAATATAAATTTAAAAAAAATGAGAAATTCAATCCCAAATGGAAACAATCCTAAAATGGCTTGAAAATGATAGTTCAAACCTATTGAGACCTAGTTTATTTTTATAATTAGCCTATAACATTTGGACTTTTGTGAACATATCTAGCCCATTTAAAGGCTAACACTACATCACCTACCCCAAGGTTTAAAGAACTCTCTTAGAGAGTTAAGATATAAGTAGTCATCCAAGAGTTTAGAGGCTAGCTTTTACATTTCCTCCTTGGTTACCAAAGTATCATTTGAATAAGATTTGCTTTTCAACCTAATTGAAAATTTGTGATCAACACTTTTTTTCAAGTGTCACTTCATTGAAAATGATATTTTCAATATTCTAAATGGTGAGACGAAATTAGAATGATGAGATATGTTAAAACAATAGTTGTGCTAGAAATCCCTCCCTTAAAAGAATCAACAAATAATTTCTATATTCAAATATTTCTCATGATACAATATATCTTCAATATTGAAAATACTGTTAATAAATATATTAAGAGACAAATAAAAAAATAGGTAGTGGAACTGATTTCCTACGAATTTTGAAATGCTGTTTCTTATATTTCATTTATGCAAAGAATTCAAGATGTATATGAATCATGACAAAGTGACCATCATAATACTCAGGCAATTTTTTTAACATTTACAAAGTCAGAATAATTTTTATGCAATTTAATTTATTTTCTAATCTCATCATGTAAATAATATATTTGATGATGATAGCAAAATCAAAATTGCATGCAATGGTCAAAGGGAAAAATCATTAATTATGTTTTGCTCGTCGATTTACATATAATGTTATTTTATGCAAATTCATTAGTAGAAGATGTGTATCTCAATTAACCAAGCTTTTCCAACTAAACATATTAATAGATTCCAAGATTTCTACTTACTATAATGTCTTGACCATTTGTTTGGGGTTGGGGGGGAGCTGATAAAAACCTAAGGGTGATATCTAATAATTTTATAAGGTATTACATAAATAAGAATCAAATATAACATCTCTATAAAAAAAAAACTATAATCTTTGAAAGCTTATGTAAATTTACTATTTCTGTATAGAAAGTGTTGCTACATAAGATTCATTTGTAGACTTGTAGTCTTAGTGCATCAAATAAAGTGTGTCATCTTAGAAAAAATACTACCACCAGTATATTATTATAGTCACGAAAAGTACAAGATAATCCTAGCACAAAATTCACAACATACACCCTAGAAGTCAACGGAAGAAAAAAACAAAAGTATACATAACATGCTCAATAATTTTACCCATTTAGTATGTACACAAATAACTACCAATCATAACAATATTCTTTCTTAATGAAGGCTAATAAAGTTAATATTCAATAAAATGTATAATTTTATCTAAACCAACATGGTGTAAAATGCCACCAGAATTTATTGCCTATCTTGAAGAGAGGTCTACCAACTTTATAATGATGTCCAACTCAAATAATATAAGAAACAAACGACAAATATGACATCCTTCTGAATGTGAAAATTTAAGTGAAAGTTAAGACAAATTACATACTCTCTTATATTCTATCACAAACATGCATGTTAATGTAGATGTAAGTTAAAGAGAAAACAACCCCATAATAATGCATTTGTTGATTAATTGTGAATGCCAATTGTCTTGTTCAAGATAAATATGTAATCTTGAAGGTGTCTAATATATTGGTTTATTGTGAACACAAGTTGTCTTTTTTTCAAATCATGTAAGTAGCAGAACAGAAATAATAACATATCCTTGTGATAATGAGAATCAAATGACAGTCGAAACGAGTTATATGCACGTCTTGTATTCTATCACAATCATGCACATTAATATACACAGAAGTTATGCATAAAGAAACTTATAAGGTTATAATAATGCAATCGTTGGTTTATCGATAATAACAGTTGAATTTTTCAAGATAAAGGTGTAATCTTCAAGCATTCAATCTACTTGACATATATATTACTCTATCTTTTGAATATTAATATATTTCAAGGTCTGATGATCAAAAATAACTTTGGAAGCAAGCAATGTTGCCCATATTTAAAAACATGAGTGAGAGCATAAAATTTTCTATCTCAAATATAGTACCTTTGGGCTTTGTTTAACATCATTCAACTTCTCACTCAAGTAAATTCAAGCTGGTTTTTTGTGGGACTTGATTTTGAGGGCTTTAGGTGTTTATTTCAAGTAGCTTTATTTCCCTCACACATACTCGTAAAGAATAAGACATTCAAGTTCTTGTTCTGTCACTTTAGCTAATAAAATGAAAAGGGAAGAAGCCAAGGCTGCTCTCACTCAAACAGATTGCTTTTATTCTTCTTCTTCTTTTTTTCTCAATTTCTACATCTATCATTCTCTCTCAAGCTTTCTTCTCAATTTACCTTGCTCAAATTATTTCTCTCTCGCTTTGATTTTCGATGTCAATAGAATTGAAATATTCACGCACCTCTATAAGTGACTCCTTCCTTTGGAGTCTCACTTCTGATGAATTAAGATATTATTATTATTATTTACTTTCCTTAGCCTCCTTCCTCTCCAAGATTCTAGTTATCAAAATAGAAAGCCAAGCCTTCCCAAATGGCCCCATAAACTGGGCTCTTACTCACTATGGTTACCATTTCACTATGGTGCTAATGATTGAGGTTACTCACCATGATAACTACAATGTGATAGCTGCATATGATAGCTAAGCTACTATGGCTAGTCTATAGTTGTTTTTCCTACAGTTGCTAAGATGCAGTTTAAGGAATCATTCCACTAAGAGAGATCGGGAAAATATCTTTGGCTTATATTTACCTCACGCCTGAGCCTTCAGTAGACTATAAAGCACATCTGGGTTAACTCTTCAAGCAGACTCATATCAATTGTGGGACAGTATAAAATGCATTGCCCTTGCTAAAAATACAAACTTTCAACTAACAGAATGATTGCAATTGTGAGAAGAAAGATGATTTGGCAATAATATAAACCCAAACACGGCTCAAATGCTGATTAGCATCTAAAGCATAATAAAAGAATAGATTTTCAAAGTATGCATATCTAAAATACCTTTGAAACTACATTACAATAAATACAGAATGTCAGCAGGGGCAATGAGGCATTCAAATATCTTAAGGAATGACTGCAAAATAACTCAGAAAAGCCTCCGCCCAGATTGATTAGGTCCTCTCCTTTTAACTCTCTTCTTCATTCTCTCAGACCAATGGTTTAATATGTTTGATGCATCGAACTTCCCTGTGAAACTCATCTTTTGCGCAAGCTCGCTTAGCACATCAGGTCTCCCAGACCTAGAGAAATCGGCGGCCAACTTATTATAGTCCACCTGGGGTACACTCATCCCCTTGTTAATCATCTCCTCTATGTACTTATATGCCTCTTCAGGCCTTCCATGGCGTATATGTCCGCCAATAAATACTGTAAAAGAATTGACATCAGGACAAATCCCCTTGCCCAACATTTCCTCCCAAACTGCAGAACCCATCTTGTAATTATTCCCATGGAAGTAAGACTTCATCAACATATTGTAAGTGTGAAGTGTAGGCTCAAACCCATTTTTTATCATCTTCTTGTATATTCTTACAGCATCATCTGGCATGTTCCGATTGGTCATCAGCTTTATCAGAGCATTATAAGTTCGAGCATCTGGCGGGCATCCCTTCTGACTCATCTCTGCAAGCAAGCTTGAAACTTTATCCATCTGCCGAGCATTTCCAAACCCAACTATTAAGCATGTGTAGGTCGCAACATCTGGTGAGCAACAGGCAGCCAGCATTTCATCAAAGCAACTAACAGCTTGTTCCATTTTTCCAGCCTTACAGAGATGCTGAATTAAAATAGTATAAGTTCGGGTATTTGGCCTAGGGCCTTTTGCCTTCATGAGCTCGAACAGCTTGATCCCCTCGGACCTCCGGTTCCCTCGAATCAAGCCTTCAAGCATTGTATTGTGGGCGACAATGTCAGGCTTGAATCCGCTATCAAGTATCTCATTCCATACCCTCCCAGCTTCGACCAAGTTTTTAATCTTACAGAAACCATAAAGAAGCGCAGTATAAGTGCGAAGATCAGGGTGATACTGATCCTTCATTTTTTGTAACAGTTGATGTGCTTCTTTCCCGAGCTTGGCTTTTGAAAGAGCATCAATCAAGCAGTTGAAAGTATCCAATCCGACATGGAAATCATACTTCTTTATCAATTTGAAGATGCCTATACACTTCTTCATCTCGCGGGCTGCAGCAAAGGCCTTAACGGAGATCTTGAAGGCGTCCATGGAGAGAAGGCCTTCCTTCCCCATCTCTTGGAGGAGGACTACCATGGTCTCGAACTGCCGAGTCTTGCCGAGGATGCCGAGCATCTTGTTGCACGTAGTTGAGTCGTGCAAGAAGCCCGGCCTGGCTGCAGCCCACCGGAAGAAGCGATAAGCCGGACGATGGGCATGGCGGAAGCGGTCCAGAACAGCGACAACGAAGGAGGTATCGATATGGACATCGAGCTCGTCGAGTACCGCCTCCATGTTGCGATCGGAGGAGAAAAGCTCGTCAATCAACTTGCAAATCCTATCCAAATCATTGGAGTTTGGCGGAAGCAGCGGCGGCAACGAGATCGACTCGTCCGAATCTGAATCGGATTCAGATGAGGAGGAGAAAGACCGAATAGGTTTTAGGAGGAGAGGCAACGGTGGCGGGATATGAGATGCGAGATACGGATGTAGCAGTAAAGTCGGAGCTTGACAGTGAGGATGATGGAGGCGGCAACGAGGATGAGAGACAAGAGCGCGAGGCAAGGGCAAAGGAGGACAACGAGGAGGGAAGGTTCCTCCCGCCTTGCCGCAAGCGGCGAATGGCGGACTTTGTCTGAGGCATCGGAGTGGATCTGGAGAGAACGGGGTGGGGATGCCATGGACATGGGCGGCGGCGGCAGCTAACTGGCGGAGACCGGAGTAGGGATCTGGTTTCCTAAAGATGAAGGCCATTCCAGTGCCATTAGGCCATCTCCGACCGAAAAACTCATTCTCACTCCAAAATGTCTGTAACACTCCGATCGAATTTCATTTTCTAAAGTAAAAAAAAAAAACGAATATCAGGAAGGAACAATATTCTGACTGGTGTTGCCAGAACAATTAAGACGCACTTCAGGAAGCATCCACTTGCCATTGTGAACATTAATGGGAGAGCCAAGGGAACTTCAGTCCAAGAGTTAGTATTTGAGCTAGAGGTAAATTGTCGGGCAATGCATTCAGATTCAGTGCCTTATAATTTTCTTTTGCCTAATTCCTTTTTTTTTTTTTGGATTGACATTGACAGCAAGCAACAGGGTCGGTTTTGGTCTCTAGAGAGCCCAACAAGGTAATCTTGTACAGAGGCTGGGGTGAAGGAGACGCATGTGGAGGCATAAAGAAAAATGGTGTGAGCAACATGTCTATGGAAGTCAACGATGGGTTAGTTTCCCATCAGCTAATTGAAGCCATCAAACGGGAATGTGGATTACCATCTGCTGAAGCACAATAAGCATTCGTATCTGTTTGCTGATTGGTTTCAGGTTTGATAATTCTTCTTTCTTTTTACCCTGCTTTCATTCTCATTTTGTAGATAGCATGAATATTTATTGTATAATGGTCAAATGATTTGGGACTGTATGCAGATATGCTGAAATTATCAGGTCATAACTCATTTTGCTGAACAACAACAACGTCAAATCTTTATCCCACTATATGGTTAGCCTTATGAATCCTTTTTCTTCCTTGTGTCCTATTAAGAGTCAAATTCTCATCTAAATCTAATAAAAAAAAATCATCTCTAATACTTTTCATAACTCATTTTGACCAAAAAGTCTATTCTGTTGTTTTCGATGATATGTGCTGTTTCCATTTTAAGCATCGTATGAGCGATCTCTGCCCAGATTACAACTGTGTTGGTTGATACAAGCCTGAAATTTTATGATTCTTCCTAAGCTAAACCCAATAATTGTTGCTGAAACCAAACTGTCTATGAAGAAATTCGGTTTTTCAGTTGACAGTTAAAGTTATGAGTTGAAACAAATGATATGTTCCCAAAATACTGTCTCAAGCAAGCCAAGGATAAAATCTGTAGAAGAACACCAACTCAGTTTTGGGTCAGTGGCATCATAGATCAGGAGGAGGTCGTACATATTCAGTCTAGCCTGCCATACCTTAATGATCCATATTAGATAGCCTTCTACCTTGGGCTTGGGCTTCACTAGACCTAGTCCATAATGGTTATGACTCTAGGGGGAAATTTAATCATTATTGTCAAAGGCGCTAGGTGATGTTAAAGAGAGATGGAACTCAATGCCCAAGGTGCTTGGCACTCACGCAAGTGAACATTTGCAACAACAACAACAACATCAAGCCTTTATCCCACTATGTGGGGTCGGCTACATGAATCCTTTTTCTTCATTGTGTCCTATTAAAAGTCAAATTCTCGTTTAAATCTAATAAAGAAAGGTCATTCCTAATATTTTCTAACCAAGTCTTTTTAGGTCTACCCCTACCTTTCTTAACATAAGTCAAATCTAATACTTCTACTCTCCTAACCGGGTCATCGGAAGACCGCCGTTTTATGTGACCAAACCATCTAAGGCGACTTTCTCTAATCTTATCTTCTACTGGAGCTACTCCAACCTTTTCACGTATATGCTCATTTCGTATCCTATCTCTAAGGGTAAAGCCACTCATCCACCTGAGCATCCTCATCTCTGCCACACTTAACTTATTATTATGCTTCTCTTTTAATGGCCAACATTCGGCACCATAAAGCATTGCAGGCCTCACTATCATCTTATAGAATTTTCCCTTAAGTTTGAGGGGTACATTTCTATCACATAACAAGCCCGATGCATTCCTCCACTTCAACCATCCAACTTGAATTCTGTTGATAATATCCCCATCTATTTCACCATCACTTTGAACAATAGAACCAAGATATCCAAACCGTGTACTATTATTAATGACTTGATCGTCCAAAGTCATAATCCCCTCACTAGGTCTATTGCTACAAAATTACACTCTATAAATTTAGTTTTAGATTTACTCAAGCGAAAACCTTTAGACTCTAAGGTTGACCTCCATTATTCAAGTTTACCCGAAACCTTTAGACTCTAAGGTTGACCTTCATAATTCAAGTTTACCTTCAACTCCCTCTCTAGTCTTATCAACAAGAAGAATATCATCAGCAAAAAGCATACACCAAGGTACATCCTCTTGCAAATGTTTAGTGAGAACATCCATGACTAAAGCAAAAAGATATGGGCTTAAGGCTGATCCTTGATGTAACCCAACCGAAATAGGGAAATACTTGGTCAACCACCTTGTGTTTGAACACAAGTAATAGCTCATGCATACATATCTTTAATGATTTGAATATAAGTGTTATTAATTCATTTCTTTTCAAGAACTCTCCATAGCACTTCTCTTGTAACTTTATCATATGCTTTTTCTAAATCAATTAATATCATATGTAGATCCTCCTTATTCTCTCTATATTTCTTCATCATACCTCTCAATAAATGTATGGCTTCTATAGTGTAGACCTACCCGGCATGAATCCAAATTGATTTTGAGAAACATTAGTATCACGCCGCAACCTACGCTCCATAACGCCGCAACCTACGTTCCATTAACTTAAAAAAAAATATATAAAAACATAATTAAAAAATATAATTAAAATAAATTTACTTATACAATAATTACAATATGATTATAATTATCATTAAAATGATGGATACTATTATTTGTGCTTAATTTTTACTAGTTATCATTAAGTTTAATAAACTATTAAATCTCTCTCTTATGTTAATGTTTCAACTTTCATTAAATCAAACAATAAATTAGTTATTTAATATTTAATATTTCCATAATTTTTCAATTTGTTGAAATTTAAATTAAATTATTTCTGAAGTGATTATCTTAAAGTAATTTATTATTATTTTTTCATTTTAATTATGTGAAGTTCTTTTTTGCAACATTTTTGTTTTAATTTTTTAATGGCATCATTAAAATAAATTAATGCTATTAATTATAAAATGGTTAATTACTACCTACTATTAAAAAATAATGAAACTAACAAATTTATATAAGTAGGATTTCATAATAATTTAATTTAAGATATAATGTTTAAAAATAAATTAAAAATTTAAATGCTAACTAATTAACTTCTTATATGATTAAATAATCTTGCACTATAAAACTACTAAAATTCTGCCAAAATTTAAAATTTAAGGATGTGATTGTTAGGTAATTTCAAGAGAGATAAATGAAAAAGGGAAATTTGAATTTATATGACCAAAGTGCTTGGAATTGAAAAATTGTGCCGAATATTTTATTGTTTTGCAAAATATGCCCAAAATTTCTTTTCATACTAAAATCACCCCCTTATGCAGAGTGCTTGGTGAAGTTTGTCATGAATAAATTTGGTATGAACTAGTTTGAATTTGAACTTTATTCATACTAAGTTCAACAAGATTCAAATAAAGTATGAATTTGATTAGAATATTTATTCACATGTATTAACTCCCACAATTCATTCCCCAGCAAGGTCCTTTCAGGCTAGCCACCTGTCTTGAGTTCTTGTTCATAGCCAATCACTAGTCCAAAATTTTATGCTGTTCTCATTCCGTAATGAAAACTCATATGAGCTTCACTAATCTTGTGATTCTTGTTGTCCAAAAACACATAAAATTGCTATTAATACTTGTTTAATATTGATTAGATTGGTAATTATGAGTCATACAGTGTCAACTGAGTCCTTAGGAAAGTTATATAAGTGGACTCGAGAGGTGAAGTTTAACTTTATCAAAAATTTCCAAGACTGCCATGGCGCCAGGATTGGCAATGCCGCAACATTCAACTCTCTATTTGGGAGGAGAAAATGAGGGAGCATTGCGGCACCAAGAAGCATCGCCACGGCATCATGGCATTGAGCTCTCTGTTTGGAGGATTTTAGGAGAATTTGGAATATTCAGCTGAGCATAGGTGTGACACCTCCATGTTAATTTAGTATTTGGTTCAATCCGTTATGGCCCGAATTTAAAAAGGTAAATATTTGAAATTTTATAATTTGAACCCATTTGCATGTGTTTGGAAGTGTTTTGATGTATGAAAAAGGTCT
Organism: Dendrobium catenatum; assembly: GCF_001605985.2. NCBI lineage: Eukaryota > Viridiplantae > Streptophyta > Magnoliopsida > Asparagales > Orchidaceae > Dendrobium > Dendrobium catenatum. The sequence continues at coordinate 1,021,687 of NW_021318968.1, read as the reverse complement.
TCATGTGTTATGGAATGAGTCATAGGGATTTGAAATGCATATTGATGAATTCTAGAATTTCTCCCCTTGGAGCGTCGTAATGTTGGGTGTTTGAGCGCCACGGCGTTGCCTTCTTTTAGCATTCGACCAAGTTCAAAAAGTTTTCCAGATCAAAGTATGTCATATTATGTCTATCTAAGTTTTCAAAAATATGATTTTTTTTCAAATTATTCGATTAATTTTATATTTTGTTTATTAAAAATGAGAATAACATTAAGCCACCATCCAGCGTTGTAGCGCTAGTTCAAATTCCAAAAACTCGAGACTACAACACTGCAATGCCATTATTTAGCACTAGGCGTGCACGGTGCTCGAACACCCAACATTGTGGAGCTCTATGGGGAAAAAATCTAGAATTAGCCAATATGCATTTCAAACCATTGGGACTCATTCCAGAACACATGTAGACATTTTTCATACACCAAAATACTTTCAAACACGTGCAAATAAGTTCAAAAGATAAAATTTCTCGAACTTATTCTAGAATGCTGCAATGCCAGTTCAAATTCCAAAAAAACTTGAGACAACAACACCACAATGTCACTATTCAGCAACTAGGCACCACTGTAGCATCGCTGCACTCAAACACCCAACATTGTAGCACTTTAAGGAGAAAATTAAAAAAATTGCCAATATGCATTCCAAACCCCTAGGAATCATTCCAGAACACATGTAGACCTTTTTCATACACCAAAACTCTTCCAAACACATGCAAATGGATTTAAAACAATAAAATTTAAATTATTTATCTTTTTTAATTTAAGTTAGAACACATCACTTAATTTGGGAGTGTCACAAGTCACAACTCTGCTCTCCATAGAAAAATATTATTATCGATATTTTAAAACTCAGATATTATATCACACAAAAGAATCAGGATAAGATATGAAAAAATGTATGCTGGGAGATTTATGGGCCATAATCTTTTGAAATTATATCTATGATTGAGAATCTTAATATAAAAATTTGTCTGATGGAAGTCATAATGAGCCAAAATCTTTTAATATTATGTCTGAAAGATGAGAAAATTTTATTGGGACTCACAAGGGGCCAGGATCTTGTGAGATTTTTTTTGGAATTGGAGAAATTTGTGATATATATGAACTATTCTGTAATATGACTTTCAATTTATTTAACTGCTAAGTATTATTATTTGAATCTTTGGATAACTGTTATACTCTTATTATTTTGCTAAGCATAATAATTTATTTAGTTGCTTTTAAATATTCTAAAAATGTTCAATAAAATAAATAATCTGAAAATTTTGATCAATGATTGTGGTCTACTGAGTATATATATATATATATATTGATGAAATGAAAGAGATTTTATAAATGAGTTTATTTTCAGTATTCTGAATGTTTTAGTAGCTTTGTTAGTTATTTTTTATTTAAAATATATAGTAGAAGATAATATGAAACATTTTTAAAAATAGATATCAGTATTTATTTGTCACAGCTCAACATAATAAAACATATCCTATTGGGGTCGCTTGTGACAACAATGGCGCAAAGCATATACTAGCGTCGTGATGCTAGACCAAATTAATGATTTTTAATTATTAAAATATCATAAACCATTTTCTAAAAACTATTTCACCCCACCATTTTTTGGAGAAAAGATGAGGAGAAGAGAGAGGAGATAGAAAGAGAAATAGAGGTTTTAGAGGCAAAGAAGTTGAAATTATCCATCGAGCCTATTCAAAAGATCATATAGCACAAGGTGAACCTCTAAACTCTTATCTTTGATTTTAATTCTAGTAGTTTTATAAAAAGATATAGATAAAAATATTTTTTTTTCCTCAAATTTTATGATATTTTCACCACATAACTTTTGGTATGTTGTTGTACACCTTATTCCAAGTATTTTAACAATAAGAACTTAATTTTCCTCTGATTGATTTTTCCTACTTAAATTCCTGAGTATATAATTTGATTGAAGCTTTTCTAACAATTATAACAATTAAATACAAGCCTTAAAATTTCCATATGAATACTCCTTTGAAGTTAGAATTTGAATGAGGAAAGTTTAGTGTGTATAATATTATATAGGCAATGTAATTTTTTAGTGATAATTTTGGCAATTCATATATCATTCAAGTATATCATTAGAATCAAAATTAATTACTATTACATTTATATTTGTACTACCCATAGCATGGCACTAGAGAAGTTATGATATATTGAAAGTGCACTATGTGTTATGCTATAAGTGCTTTATATATTATGTTCTTGCTCCATTTGTCTTATGTGGATGTGGGAGGGATTCTAGCACACTTGTTGAAAAGCATATGTGGGAGGTTATATTGTATTATTTTGTTTTGATTTTGACCCCACTTACTATATGTAGGTATGAGAGGTTAATTGAATGTATAAGTGAAAGTAGAGTTATAAGCAGACATCAGGACATATTCGTTATAATCATGCATTATGTAATATGATAGTTTAATGAATCAGGTGTAAGGAATATTCTGAATTGAATGTTAATAAAATTTAAATTTCTGTATGAACCCAGATGGAATGTGAAGGTTAAGTCCAAATGGAACTCAATAATAAATATTTTATGATATATCTAAAATTTCTTTGAAAGTGGCTCTACAAGTATAAGTAATAACTTTAGATATAAGTAAATTGAAACCCTAGAAAATCATATTATGCTAGTATTTTATTCATTCTTAACAAGTTATTGTGTTTCTAATTAAATTGCAATTTAATATTTTTAATAAACATCGATATATGTGATGGGGGAAGACAAAAGTCTACTGAACTGGTTATACACATAATTTTAATCCACGTTCAAACTATTTTTTCCTGTGATATGTTCTAATAAATAGTTCACATACATAAAATGGGGTTAATTTAATGTGAAAGAAACTTTCATATATATTCCTTTACTAAATAAAATAATGGACATATTTATTTAATTTTAGGCATTATAAAGTCAAAGTTTTTAACAATAATTATTGACTCTTAAATATTTTTATTTTAAGATAATAGTTTTTTATTATATATAATTTTATTTTAATTAATTATCTGATATTTTTCAGATATAAATATAAAATCATAAAAACACGTCTACTAACAATTTTTTTTTTTTCTTTTTCATAAATGAATGCATGAAGTTTGTCCAGTTTAACCCAAAAAAATATATTTTTGCAAGAGAACTTCGCAGCCTCTCCGCACCTGAGGCGAGAGAGAGAGCGAGAGAGGGGGGAGCCGTTGTGGATCCGCATTTGCGCTGGGATCTGTACTGTATAGCCAGTGGATGAAACCCCCCACGCTGCTTTCTCTCACCATTGACTCAGCTCTGCTCCACATCGCCCACATCAAAGATCTTTCTGCTGTTCCCGATTTCATCCTTGTCGAGCTCTTCCTGGTAATCGTTAACGATTCTCCCTCTTCTCCTCTCTTCTGCATCTCCTATTAGTGATAGCTAAGATCACCCATCTTTCGCTGGGATTGGCGCCGTTTCCCCTCCTATGTATGAAACCGGGCTTCAATGGCCCTGCTTTGTTAAGCCTGGAATCGGAGTATATGTGATATGATTGATCCGCGTATTTTTGCTCGGTATATCCCGAAGGCAAATGATTTCTCCATCCCTATTCCTCGAATTATGATTAAAACTGTGATGTGCAAGTAGAAAATAGTAAGTCTAGGGTTTTTTTTTGTCAAAAACTGTTGGCTGCATTGGTTCTTGTATGGATAACGTGAAATTTATTTCATATCTGTGCTCTTTATTGTGCCTCTCCACAGGATTGCCTTTTGTTTTTTTGCGATGAACCAGTAAGTCAATCGAGCTTTTCCCAGTCAATCATATTTTTTTGTCTTCATATATTTTTTCTTCTCTCTTTATTTATATCATACCATCCTTTTCTCATTTTTGAAGTATTACCCGGATTATGTTAGCTATGTTAGTTAATATGATTGATGCGAGATAGATTGTTTTTTTTTGGAAAAAAGAACTATCATCTCCATTTTTAACCCTGCTTTAAAAGATTCAAAATGGCATGTAAGCGTGCATGTGGACCAGTAGGCGAGTCTCAACCATTTTAGCCTGCAGTTATATTTGACTGTCATTTTCATGTGTGTTGTATTCATCACGATGGGAGATTGTTCATAGCGATTGATTGGTCTATTAAAGAAAACATTCTTAAGAAAATGATCTGTAGTTCATGTCTCATTTGGTTCCATGGCCTACAAATGGAAGAAAGTTTGTTTGAAGTTTGGTAAGTCTAACAGGTAAATTATAATATTGAATGACAGGTTGGTGGCTGTTTGAAAGAGTAGACTTTATTGAACTAAGATTCTTTAGAGAATGAGTGTAATTTTGTGAATTATTCTATTTTAAATTTAAATCACGAGATATTTACTCACTAATATGTCGTTTTAAAGTGTTCTTTGTATTTCAAGTGGTCCTCAATATATTCAAAATTGGTCAATCCGCTCAATGCTTTGTGAAGATGAATTGGTTGTTCAATTTGATATAAATACTTTAATTTTCTGCAAATCACATTATCTTTATTGTTTTTCCTTGGAATAATCCAATTTTCACTTCTAAATGCAGCAAAAAGCTTTCTTTTTCCAACTTATGCTGCAATGATACGTTCAAGCAGACACCTATATTAGCAATAATAGCAAATTCAGCGGTTTCAATGTTGTCTAATACAAGATCGATTACTTTTTTCACCAGTTAGTATGGATATGACACTAAATAATAGTTTCACATTTTGAGGCAATGTGATTCTTGGTAATATAAAAGTTCTTTACCATAAGGGAATGCTTGTAAGCTTGAAAAAAGTTGTGCAATAAAGAAAAGGGGAAGCCAAAGTAGCTAATCTCTATCATCATCATAATCTTTTTAATAGAGGTAGATTGGAGTACGATTGATCGTTTTTAATGCAGAGTTTTTGAGTTTAGCCTTTGTTCTTGATATTCCATCACCATTTTTTGGAGCCAGAATGATCATTGGATAAATATCGGTGGCTAGATGATTGAAGATTGCTCTTTTGCTATTTGGGGAACCTGTTTTCAATCCTGCGTGTGTGCCCGCTAGTCCAACTAAATGGCCATTGTAGGTGCAATCAAGGAAGGAGCCTGCAATTCAGTACTTATCATCAAGCCCTAGGTCATAATTTGGAAGTGGTTCATCATCTTATATATCTTCAAAATTTTCAGATTCAATGGGTATGTATGTAGTTATTAGTGGAGAGACTACAGTGGGAGGGAGTACTATGATTTCCAGTACATTTAAGTTTTTCTCCCTTAATAAAAATTAGGTTCTTTGCTATTTTGATAGCTTTACTGTGCGTATAATAAAGAAAAAGCTGGAGACTTGCTTGGCTTATTCAATAAAAAGGATTCTTTATCAAAAATATTAATTGAATAATTACAAGAGGGTTAATGTTGTAGAGATGATGGGGGTAATGAACCAATTGTTTGATCAAAATGAGGGTGTATGTGGATTGGAAAGGAAAGATGGAGTGGCATTTTAAATTTGGCTTAAGAGGGAGAATGCAGTTTATTTGGCATGAACTAAATGAGCACCGAGCAGTTTAATTTATAGGCCTTAATATTCAGCACAGATCAGTTTTTTTTTTTTTTAAAGATAGGAATTTTTTTTACTTTTGTACCTTTTTGAGCTCACAAGTAGAGAGAAATTGAGGAAAAAGAGTATGCAGTTAAGGGGATAGTTTTTGAAAGAATTATTGTTTATTCATTTAATATGTTGTGAAAATGAATATAAAAATAAGGGTCTACACGTCATAAAATTTGGAAATTCAAATTCCAAAAGTAAAAATTCCTATCAATAAGTAGAAAATTCTAATTACAATAAATGAAAATTGAAAAATAATAAAATATGAGCATCTACCCTTATCCCCTTCCCTTTCCCCACCGTCTTATCCTCCAAGGGTTGACCACATGCGGTATAGGAGAGACAAAAGTAGTGAAGGGAAGTACAGATGATAGGCTTGTTTATTTTTTGATTTGTCGCCTCTAGTATGCTCCCTTGTAACTCCTTTTGCTCTCTTGTACTGCATACATGCTAAACCCAGCCATTCCACATGCGAACTTGATTTAGTCATGTTGGTGAGATTTCTTGAACATCTTGTAGATAGCCCTATTTGTATTTGGTGCGCTATCTTGGTGCATTACTGTATTTTGGTCATCTGGTTGCCCAATGTTGGGAAGATCCTCCTGGATTCGCATTAGGTTGGACCTCAACTTTATAATCAATTAACAATCCATATCCTTTGATAGCCTCCTACAACAGATTATAAACAGTCTAAGCTTAACATTATAGAGGCAGCATATATTTCATTATTCCAAAACTAATGCTCCCCCTTTTTGACTTCATTAAAGAAGGCTCTTCCGAATCATGTGACTATATAAGATAATCATTTCACACTAACAAGTCCAGCGTCATCATCATTTACTTCAACTTCCATAAATCAAAAGTTAAAACTTGTTTATGCTTAATTTAAGAGAAAAATAAAAATAAAAACCATCTTCTTCAATTCAAGGAGATTGGAGCAAGATACAAACAATCTTTGGTGAAACCCTAGGTCTAATTATTTAAATCTTTCTTCTTATATAATTGTTCCTTAGAGAAATTCTCTATATGTGATCAAGATTCACTTAAGGACTTCTACCGTCACTCTAAGTCTCAATTTGAGAGCTTGTAAATATAACCTTAAGTTACGTAGATATGGATGTAATGGGAATAATGTTATTATGCTTGATCTGTATTCCGTTCCGTCAAAAGCCCAATGTTTGGGTTTTTGGGTTAAACTCATAAGAGTTAGAGCCTTAGTTATCAACTTATTATTTTCTTAAAGAGTAGTGGCACATTCACTCTTGTAAGTTAAAATTAAATTGGGTAATAAAGCACCAGTTACGAAGGCTTCCTAAAATATTCTAATTAACTCGGATTCTTGAATCACAAACTATAGAAAATTCAACCACTTATATAGAATACTTTGTTGTCTATCAAATACATTCATTCATGGGTATCTTAGGTTTGAGAGAAAATTCACCAGCTACCATTATTTTGAACCCGTATCATTTGGTATCTAAATGTAGATCCTTGCTTGTAGGTTATGAGGAACTCATCATTGTGAAAACTAGGATAGAAACCTAAACCTAGCCAAAGGTGATATTACTGAAAATCTAGTTGAAGGAAAACCGTCCACATCATGCCAAGAAGGACTAGAAGGAAGATGAACTAAACTAAAATGCTTTTTGTTAACTTGGTCAAGTAGATATGATGTGAAACAATCAACGGAATTGCAGGATTTTATTAAGAAATTTATTTTAGCAATGAAATTATAGGATTAATGTTTTACTAAGTTAATGACTTTTAGTTGTCGTGGTTATTGACTTGTTTCAAGCATGCAGTTAAATGTTAAATTAATGGAACAATCTGAAATAATAATAATAAAATAGTAAAACAAACATGTAGCTAAAGATAATCCGCAACTTAACAATTAGAACTTTCACCTTAGAGTTTCCATCTTGATCGCTCTTTGGAAGTAGGGTTAGCGGGGGACGAAGGTTAGCAAGCTCAGTGATGCCACTGAAAGATAGAGGATGTCGGCGGTTGTAATCAATGGAGAGTTGGCCGGAGTTGGAGAGGCGGGTGATCGTCCGGAGTTGGAGAGCCGGCTCCCAAATAATTGGAAGATACGAAGTTCCGGTGGCTGTTGGAGGGCTTGGAAAGAAGTAGGCGGCATCCAAGAACCTTCTTGAAGTCGCGGTCAGCAATCTGAAATGTCCGGGCAACGTTTGAAGACCTTCCGATAGGCTGGACAGAAAGAAACAGGTGCAGATTTTTCCTGGACAGCAACCCGTACTGTTGGGACACAACTTGGACACCTTCTATGTGGTTATGGGTGCTTTGCACCCTAGCAGAGGGACTTCCGACTTCCGAGGTAAAGAACTGCAGGATCCTTCTGTTGGAAACCAAAACTGGCATCGAAAATCTCATGAGAACATGGAGAAATCGTGGGATAATGCTTGGGGAGGGCGGCTGGAGGTGGGATAGGTTTGGGAAGGGGAATTGGGAAGGCTGCTGGGGGGATTTGATAGGTTAGGAGGGGAAGAAGGGGCAGTTAGGGGTGTCAATTTTTGACATGACCCAAAACCCGACCTAGACCCCACCCGAAAAAATCCGGGTTCGGGTCGACCCGTTTGTGAAACGGGTCGGGGTCGGGTTCGGGTTGACTCGGCAGCCCAAAATTGACCCGAAATTTCTATGCCCGGATCTGCTGCCCGCCCTGCCCCAAGCATCAGCTGTCAAGTCGCGTCAGTTCCGAACTCCAAAGCGGCCAATCACGTGCCTCCCGAACGGCCGAACCCGAAGTCTCGCGGTGCGCGTCCCCAACGGCGGAACCGGCGAACCCGAAGCATCACGCTGTCGAGTCGCGTCGCTGGTTCGCTGGCTGTCTGGCTCGGGCTGCTCGGCGTCGCGTGCTGCACTGCTGCCACTGCCGCTGCTGCCACAGCATTGCCGGTAGTAGCGATCGGAAACCAGCGTTTGAGATTTATTTCCGGGTCGGGTCGTGTCAACCCGGCAACCCGTGCGGGTCGGGTCCGGGTTGAAAAAGACGACTCGTTTACAAAAACGGGTCGGGTTCTGGTTGACCCGTTTAGAGCCGGGTCAATTCGGGTTCGACCCGACCCGTTGATCCGAATTGACACCCCTAGGGGCAGTAGATGTTGGGAGAGAAAGGACAAAATTCTGAAATTTCTCTCATATTTTGTTTAATTGTGTGTTAGGGAATTTCAAAATTTGAAATTTGCAATTGGGAGGATTAGGAGGGAAGTAGGTTTGGGATCTTAATTAATTGGATCCTTAATGAGATACCAATTAATGAAGATTGGTGAGGTGGAGAAAATATTTTGGGAAGAAAAGAAAATCTGATTTTTAATTTTAGATTTTGAGTTGGAGGGAGGGAGAATTAATGCGAATTCAAAATCCCCAAATTAGAGTTAGGGAGCCGGCAGTTTTAGGAGGGGATTAAGGGAGCATTAATTGGAATTTGAATTGGATTGGAGAGAGAAATCATGAGGGAGAGAGGGGCCGGCCATGTAGAGAGGGAGTTTGTGTTTAGTATGTGGGCCCCAAGGAAATTAATGTGATTTCAATCAAATCTGATTTTAATTTCAGATTTGATTTAAATTGAAATAGCTTCCAAATGGGGTTTAACTCTCTAGGAAGGAGTTTTAAAATTCAAAATAGATTGATTGCCAACAATGATTCTTTCCTAAATAGCATGGAGGTAATTTAGGGAAGTAATTATGACAAAATTCGAAATTCAAATTTGGTGGGTTGAGGATTACGGGCCAGCGGGTTAAGCATGAAGAGGGGGAGAGGGGAGGGCCGGCTGGCGGCTGGACTGGTGGCCGGCGACTTGGGCGGCCAAGGGAAGGGGTGGTGGGTTGGGTATGGACTGTTTTGGAGAGTAGAAGAGGGTGAAGATGGTGATGCTGGCGAGATGAGCAAGACAAGGGGGTGGGGATGGAGGGGGAGGGAAGAACCGAGGAACTGCGAACCTTGGAATCCACCAAGATTGACGAGTGTTGCAATCACCCACTTAGGGTTGCTCTTCTCACGAACTGACCAAGAGATCATTTAAGAAAGGGGAAATTTTCATTCATAAGCATCATTAGAAAATAATACAAAGACTAGGTCTTCATATATAGGCCTCCAAAGCACAAAATATAAAAGACACAAATGCCCTCAGTCTACAACATGACACAAATCTCTCATAGGGGTACAAATAGAAAACTGAAAAATAAATAAAAAAAACACTAAAACACAAATAAAAACTATGAATCGTAGCCGTCAATCTACGATCCCGCCAATGTCGAAATGTACGGTGGATGTCCTCATCAAGATAATGGCTCTTGTGCAATGTAAAAGCTTCCAAGATAGAACATATCATGGAAGAGTATAAGAGGACATTAAGGAGTACCCAAAAGGACCATATGTCATGCCCCAAGTGTAAACTTGAAAGAATTGCATCATTTTGTCATCTAAATATCAACCAGAACTTGCTAATTTCATAAATACAATAAAAACAACAAAAAATATAAATTCATTTCTATTCATCCAATAATTACACCTTAATCAGAGACTAAAAAACATATAAAGTTATCGTGATGTAGCCAAAGTCATCCATCACTAACACAATATATCATGATTATAAAAAAAGAAAACCAACAAATACAGAAAGAAAGTCTAGCTTTCTGTCCGGATCAATCTCATTGTACAGGTTCCTTACCCTTATCTAAAAACATATAAAAAGCATATAATGAGCACATAACCTAAATAAATACATAATGAGCACATAGCCTAGCAAGCAACCAATAACTATAACTTGAATCAATATAACTTGAATCAATGCACCAAAAAAAAATAAATGCATGTAATCATTCGTTTTCTAAGCAATGTAACATTCAATATGAATAGTATGATATATATATATCATATCATATGCCTTTGTATCAATCTTATCAGTCTTATTGTATACATAAATCATTCATATCCTATATCCTTCAATTAGGCAGTCAATATCATCAATCACTCAATCAATATCATCAACAAATCAATCATCAAATATCATATGCCATCAGACTTATGTATCACCTGTAATCAGTTATATTTATGATCTGTCATTTGTCATCGCTATCATTTGTTTGTCATCTATCATCAGTCACATCTCTTGTCTATTATATCTATCATCTATCATTGATCATCTCTATCACCTGTCACATATTTAAGTTGTTATTTTTTGTGTATAGTTAAAGCATTTATGAAATATTTCGGTTAATTATTTTTGTGTGCATCACTCTTTGGCATGCTATATAAATGTCTTCTTAAACATTATTTAAAATGGTGCAACACTTAACACTTTAGTTATAATTTTCTCCTTTTGAATTCTTTCCCAAGTAAGCAAAGGTGTAAGCTGTTTTGGCTTACTACATCATGTCCAAGTTGCTTGCTAATGTATGAGTAACTAATATATGAATATTAAATAAATTACATTAAATGATACACCATACAAAGTCTATAATTATCAAATCAAGGGCGAGTCACATATGAGTCGAAGGAGCTCATAAGATCAACAAAATTAGGATGGCTAAAAAATGCAATGGAATCTCATGACAGTCTTATAATGTCTTTGTGCATTATATTGAAGTCATATTTGTCCCTTTGGATAATTCAACATAATTGTTATTCTCTGAATCTCTATTAAAAGAATTTCCTTAAGCTTAAATCCCAGCATTGTAATTAAAACTTGATCCTTCATTTGCCTCCAAAGTTTTCGGCGTTCTTCTATCTGAATATTCAATTGTTCTGCGGTGTGATGCAGTGACGTATCCGCTACAGCATTGCGAACCATGTGTTATTAAATACTTTATAATGATAAACTTATAATTTATATTGCTCTTATTTTAGTTTTTCCAGTAAGGAAGAGTGCCCAGCTTGATAAAACAACAAAAAACTAACGCAGAAACTAACCTTTCTTAATTGCAAATATATGTGTAGTGCTGAAAATTAAGTTCCCAGTGTTCTCAATATGCTTTGTGCAAATATCAATATTTATATTTGTCGGAAAAGAAGGATGTGAATGTTGAGATGAGCAAATTGATATTGCAAACAGAATTTTTACTTGAGTTGTTTTATTTCATAGGTTTATGATTTTATTTTAGTTTATTTTGTTATAAATATTCTTATAAGATTATTAAGGTGATCCTTCATGAGAACGCATTGTGTTCTCTAATCCCTGGATTGGCCCAGCTCGGTTTGGTGCTATTGGTTCTCTGTTTTTTTTGCTAATGTTTCTTGTTATGTTCGTTTGGATTCAAGTTCTTTGTGGATTTACTTCTGGAGTTTAGTTGCTTATTGTTTGATGGGCTTCTATGGGACTTTTTGTGGGTATGTGAAGCTTCCACCTGTTAGCTTTGTGCTGTGCTTCATCCTATCATTTACTTTATCCGAATGGTACTTATGTTTACTGTCGCCGTCTTCTCATGATCATGACCTTCTAGGGTAAGTCAAATCTTTGTACTGGCATTTCTTGGATTGGTACTTTGATTATTTCTTTTATTTTATATCTTCTAGTTTAGATTTTAGTTCCAAGTCATCTTGTGTAATTGCTTTTGGTCAAAACTTGTACAATCTTGATTTTTGCAGTGTGATTTTTTATCTGCGTGTGATTTTATTGAAGTTGAATCATTTAGGGTAAATTTATGTGTTTTTTTCTTTTTCATCAAAAGAGAAACTTTTTTAACTTGATGGTTTTAAACTTCAAATTTTGATTCAGTGTGCATTATTTATGATTATTGCATCTTATGTTATTATTTAAAAAACCTCAAACTCTCGGACATCCTGCATCAATACCTGTAGGTTGCATATAGTTGTCTCTGCACTTCTGCAGCCTTGAGAAATGAAAGCTCCTGTACTGATAACAAAATACTTTTGGCTTGCCGCAGAAAACCTTGAGTGCAGGAAAACTAACAGAGAGGGTCCTCAAGTTGTTTATGTCAACTGGTAATGAGGAAATCGTCTCTTTTGTGGAGTCGCTCAATATCAAGCAGATACTAATCCCCGTCCTTCCTACCAGTATGAGGCTTGCAACTGACCATCCACATAACATATAAAAACTAGAAAACATGAGCTTACCTTGTTATTTGTTCTTTCCAGGGTGCTCCGAAAAATTCTAGGAAAACCGATATCTTTCTTTTTTACAGATCATACTAATCGTTAGCTTCAAGCAACAAAATGTTTTTTGAGATTTGCGACAACGAGGTGGACATTGTTATTGCTGCTCTTAAGCCAGATATTACCACATTTTTGGAGGGATGGCGACCCATCTTTTCCAGATTTCACCTTATTATCATCAAAGACCCAGACTTGGAAGCTGACCTTGAGATTCCTACTGGCTTTGATCACCAACTGTACACCAAATCTGACATGGAGAAGATCATCGGTTCCAGTCCCATTAACTTTTCAGGCCATTCATGTCGTTATTTCGGTTACCTTATTTCCACCAAGAAATACATCATATCAATTGATGATGATTGCCTTCCAGTAAAAGATGTTAGAGGCAATCTGATTAATGCTATAGAGCAGCACATGACAAACCTCAAGACACCAGCTACCCCATTCTACTTCAACACACTTTATGATCCATTCCAAAAGGGTTCAGATTTTGTCCGCGGATACCCATTCAGCCTGCGATGTGGCGTCGAGTGCGTAATATCTTCTGGTCTTTGGCTTAATTTTGCTGACTATGATGCTCCTACTCAGGCCGTAAAGCCTCACGAGAGGAATTCGCGATACGTCGATGCGGTGATCACTGTGCCTTTACGAGCGATGATGCCTGTGAGTGGGATCAATTTTGGATTCAGACGAGAAGTGGTAGGGCCTGCGTTGCTACCGGCTTTGCATTTGAAAACGGCAGGGAAGCAGAGGTGGGAAGCACTGGAGGACATATGGTCTGGGTTGTGTGCCAAGGTGGTTTGTGATCATCTGAAATTTGGAGTGAAGACAGGGCTACCCTATGTGTGGAGGAATGCTTCAGGAAATGCATGGGAATCACTGAAGAGAGATTGGGAAGGGGTGAAGCTGATGGAGGAGATTGTGCCTTTCTTCCAGTCGGTGAAGCTGCCAAAAACAATGATAATCGCCGAGGATTGTGTGCTTCAGATAGCGACTTTGGTGCGGGAACGATTGGGACCCGTCGATCAGGTCTTTATGCTCGCTGCAGATGCCATGGAGGAATGGGTCAAGCTCTGGAAGACCTTTGAATCTGAGAGAAACTGAAGAGTTTCTTCTTCTTTTTTTCTTTTTTCAAATTTTCTTGATGCACAGAGATGGAGGTTGTCATGAACAGCAGAAATAAGATTCAGGTCCAGTGATGAACCATTTCTTAGTTTGGAATTGATATGAGGATATTCTCATTAAGACTAATAGTTTCCAGTCTGAGTTTCTCCATGTTAATTTGGTTTATGATGATCTTGCCAATTGGTTTGCTTTGTTCTTTATTGTAATTTGGTACCAACATCCCAGGTGAATCTTTCTGAACTTCAATGTTACAAAGCATTCCTTTTTTACCGTTATAGAAACGACTATAATTAAATAATGCAAAGAAGCTAACGTATAGTTGTTCCATAAAGCTCGCTATAAAGCGAAGAAATTGGGCTGCCTGATAACTCTTCAAAGGTCAGGCAATGCATGATGAATTCTATGATGATAATGAGTTCTTTAATTGACAAATCTTGTGGGATAAATTCTCTGCTTGGTAAGTGAATGCTTTGTTGATTGATAGACGAGTTCCTTTGAACGAGTAATGAATAACTTTGGCGAGTTGAAAATTTGAATATGTCAAATATGATTTTTTTATTGATGTTTACATTTTTGAATAAATTTTAAGAAGAAGCATGATCAAAATTTAAATTATGTGAAGGAGCATAATTTTATAAAAATTTTAAAAGAGGCAAATTAATAAAACAGTTTGGCTAATTTCTTTACATGAAAAACGTCAAACAATTTGGCAAACTTGAATCATATTGTAATATTATTTACGATTTAAAATTTTGTTTGAAAAAAAAATTATTGAGTATATAAGATCTATTAATTATTGGACATTGATTTTAATATGAGCTATAAAATATGCAGCAAATTGTATAATGTATCTTATTTAATATAATTCCAACAAGATTAATTTATAATTCATTAATTCAAAATTTGAACTAATTCTACTTGACAATATCTAACACAGAGTTTATATTTCTTTTATTAAAAATAGTCTTTGACTTAGTTTAAGGTAAGTTTTGTACAATTAAGTTTTAATTAATTGTATTATAAGATCATGGCCATGCTGCACAATTATGATTATAATATACAATTAACCAATACTCTAATTTTCAAGTAAAATTAATATTTGCTTGAAAAATACATATAGTTTACACCCTAAATGCAGTGGGAGAGGTTTTTTGTTGGAAACTCCTAAACCCACCACTTATAATATTAAGATAGAGAGAGAGTTTATTTAGAGAGAGAGAGAGAGAGAGAGAGAGAGAGCATATTGGTTATTACATTCTTCTATTCATCTTTCATTTCTCATTATTTGCAAATCTAATTGATTGAGAGCTAAAAGCTCATAAACCAATTATGATTTTATGTGCAACTAACTAGTGTGCTAGAGTAGCAAACTTCTTAGATGAAGTAAAATTAGATGTAGAGTTTCTCCATTACTCATTAAGGAGAAGGGCTTTTCTACCATCTAATTTTACTTAGTGAGAATCTCAAGAATACTTATGGAGTGAATGTAGGCCGTTGGCGCTAAATCATTATACATTGACTTGCATCTGCTCTATTTTCAACATGTTTACTTTATTACATCTTTTGATGTGCTTTAAATGCTTTGTGTTGAGGTGAAATATATTGTGATTTAATCTTTACTTGTGATACAAAATCTAAAAAATATATTTTAGAAGAATTTTTATTCAAAGAACTTGTTATTTGAGAATGTTTTTGTATATCAAAAGAAAAACATGTTCTATTTGGATATGATTTTATTTTGTTTAAAAAAATTTCAAAATGACACAAATTAACGCCCTCTTAATTGTGTCAATACCTTTCATCCATTGCACAATCCTATTATCCCGTCTTTGGAGTTGTTTGACAATCCTAACATCCAATATTTAATGGTAAATATTTGTTCCTCATCAATTGGATTGAGGGAATTAATGATGTATAGATCTATGGGTATATGTCTCTTTCTTGATGGATATCTAAAATCGTCAATCAAATACTTTTTACTCTTTTATCTCCTCCTTTTACAATTTAGTAACTTAGTCGTACTTCTATGTACAATTATAATTGATGAATTAACATCCCATACATTCTCGACCTCCTTATATGTGAAAAATGGCAAGGAATTGGTCCCTATCTTCTCCACGTACTCCTCCACCTCTTGCTCTATTTCCTTCTTTTTTTGAACATCATCCCCAGCCTCAACTAAGTAAATGGTTGAGTCTATAATAAGCACCTCCTCAGTTTCATTTGTCCTCTTCTTTTGTTATGTACAACACTTTGAACTTAGATCAATTGCTCCAATCATATTTGACTATTCTCTAATCTAAAATGATGGTTCTTCAACTCCTTTACAACCACAAAAAGTTATTTCATCTCTTTGTAGAAGAGCGTGAATTGACTTCCAATTGCTTATGCTTCTTCTTGCTTTCATGATTTCTCCTAAAAAATGGTGGTGTTCACTTTCGTCTTGGTGGCTTTAATTAGGATTGGTTATTTAGGGATATATACAATAAACTTATAGAAGTTTGTTTCATTTTCTATATGCACCAGCTTAAGATGAATAATTTATTCTAAAGAATAAGTTAGTAGTTTATTTAGAATAATGATCTATAACATGAATAAAAAATATTTTGCTTATTTGAAATCATGATCCCCACTTATATCATTATGCATTAGCATTGATAGTAAATATCTTCTTATGTGCACTTTGGTGCTCTTATACAAAACATCCTTGGCAACATCTTTCCAAGGAGCTCAACACATCTCCTCCCTAGCTTAGGATTAATTTTATAAGCCCAATCCTATAGTGTTATTACATATCTAGCTACACCGTGTTTGATTGGGGCAATCTTCTTTAAAATAGTCGCCATATGATGCACAATATTCCTCTTCAGCCTCTTGGCATCTTCTCCTTTAACATCTTACACAATGTATATCTAAAAAATGCTTTCTTATTTCAACCAAGCTAAGTGTCTTATTAAAAATAGTATTTTTTTTTGAATGCTCTCTCCATATATGAAAATTTTGAAGTTTTTGTCTTCACTAAGGTAGTTTTCTAATGACCTACTCTTTTTGTTCATCATATTGAATTCCTTATCGGGTGGGTACTCCAAACCTTACCCCAATGATCACAACAAATTTAAAAAATGCCAATTAATATTTCCTTGACTCCAATGTCAAACACAATGGAGCAACCCTATTTCTATAATCATCAAACATCCTTAATAACAACTAATGAAACAAGGCTTAGAAGAATTGACTAGCCTTAAATTGCCTAATAATTTTCACCATCATAACCCCAATTTTATATGTGACCCAAGCAATATAACTACTCTCTACATTTATAATTCGTGAAAATGGCTACATACATAGAAAACAAACTCAAATGAGTCAATCCTAAGAGAAATAATTATAGCAAAACAAAACAAAGTATGATTGAATCATGATCAAATCATATCCAAACATGATCGAATTATCTTTGAACTCACTTGAAATCATGACTGAATCTTGTGTGAACTATATTTGAAGCTTGTTTAAAACTTTGAACAAGGTTTGAGGATGTTTTTACCATATTTGGAGATGGTACAATTGTGGTTCGAAGATGATTTAATCATGGTTTGAATCATGATCGGGCCATGATCAAATCACGATCAAACCACGATCGAACCATCATTGAACATGATCAAACTAGATTCAAATTATGTTCAAACCATCTTTGAATCATGATGAGGCCTTGTGCTATAAGATGTTTAAACATTGTTTGAAACTTATTTGAAACTTTGAACATAGTTTGAAGATGGTTCAATCATTTTTTAATCATTATCAAAGATGAGTCAAGCATGATTCGAAGGTTGTTCTAGCAAGTTTGTTGCAGGTACTTTGATAACTAACACCATTTTAGTTTTTTGACTTAGAAATGAACAACACATTCAAAGCTAATTAACTAAACATATAATATAACGAGCCTTGAATACATGATGAATAGATAGACTATTTTCGTGAATGTTTGTGGGAGCCCAAACATACATGTTTTGTGATCACTCTATAAAGAGAAAGTGTTGTGAAGAGCATGGGTGTAGGAGTTAATATGATTGAAAGATTTTGTACTTATTATACTATACTTATTATATGAGGTTTTAGACTCCGATTTGTAATAAGCCCAAGAATTTAGATTAGAAATGAAGTTTTAGGCTTATTTCCCATAGGAAATAAAGATTTGACATATTTCCCTAATTGCAAGTAATATAATGCATATGATATCATATTTTCATAATATTTGATTTCTCTATTTATTATAAATTATAATGTATACTATATATATAAAGGGATTATTAATTAGTTTATTATCTCAAATTAAATTAAATAAAAATATATTATACTGTAAAATACTTGTTTTAAAATTTTTTATTGTGTGAATTTTTCAAATAAATTTTTTTGAACCAGAATTGTGAATGTTCTATTAGTTTTCAAACTACTTTTATTAAACAAGGATCATATTCTCCCAAGGATTTTTGCGTTGGCTCTAGGGTTTTAATGGCCTTTACGAAATTCCCCGTCTCCCAGCCGAATTCCTCCCAGACCGGCTGGGAGCTCAGGAGAAGAAACCTGAACAAGTGCTTTGCTTCGACGCTTGCAACCCCTTCGAGCTCCTTTTATTGCCAATTTCTCACTGCTAATCCCCAATATTATTATTCACCTGTTGCTTAAGTTTCTTTCCAGCGATGTCTTCATTGATCAAGAGAAAATCCGTAGATGGTGCGACTCCAGAGAATCCAATACCATATAAATCGCAGAGGAAGGACGAGCCGATGGTTATCGATGACGGTGTGACCTGCCTACACGATGTGTCTTACCCGGAGGGATATGTTGCGTCTCGCTCGGGGCCGACCCGCCCCACCGAAGGGAATTTGAAGCCTGCGAAGGAGTTCCCCTTCGTGCTCGATCCCTTCCAGTCCGAAGCAATTAGGTGCATTGAAAATGGCGAATCCGTAATGGTTAGAAGCTTCAGATTCTATATTCATTCTTCTTGAATTTTTTTACTTTTTAGTTTACTTGATAGATTAATCTTCAGCACCAATTACTCTTCTTTGGTTGTTTTTTTAAAGTCCGGCAAGTTGTCTCCTTTTTGCTTTCTTCTCGCGAGTGTAATCGTGCGATTGGTTCCTCGTTTTCAGCTTTGGTGCATGAAAAATCAAAATGGTTGGCCTTCACTCAAAGAAATCAAAATGGTCAGGTTCGCATGATTCCTCATTGTCAGCTTTAGTGCATGAAGAAACAATGTTTGTCTCCAGCTCTGCAGCCAAATTTTGAGAAGCTGATCAGAGCCTGGAATCGAACAGTTCCTGACCATTTTTCTCATGTTTCTTGTGATTGAAGGCTGACCATTTTTCTCAATCAAATATTCTGATAAGAAAATACCAAAAAAGTGCATTTCCTCAATGCAAAAGCTAGGTCTACTTTGTTTTTTCTCTTGTAGGCATATCAGATATGAGAGAAATCTCCCATTTACATCCAGTGATAGTGTAACGGAGCTCAATGGCTACAACAATAAACCTTCTTCCCAATTCCTCCGTTTAACTTTAATTCAAAATCCAGGAGATCCTCTAATGGGAACAAGATTTATTGTGGAAGTTGTTGAGCTTTGTTATGCTCGGTGAAATTTTTTAAAAGGACCAAATAATATATGTAATTAAGGAAAAAAGCCATAATACAACAACAACAACAACAACAAGCCTTTATCCCACTATGTGGGGTCGGCTACATGAATATTATTACTATATTTTATATTATATTAAAAAATAATATGTGAGATTATTTTTCATATTTATTATACGAGAAATGATTTCACGTATTTGCTCTTAATATTTTAATTACTCTTGCTTTTTTCCACTAATTTTAATTTATATTATCCTTCTCTTAAGAAATATATAAATCAATAATTTTTAAAATTTGTTTTTCTTAGAAAACCAAATTTTGTTTTTATAAGAAAATGCATTTTCTATAGAGAAAGCAAAATGGTTTTTTGTTTTGTTAGAAATCCAAAATTGGTTTTGAATTTTTTATGGAAATCGCAATATTGATTTTGGTTTTCTTAGAAAACCAAAAATTCTACACAAATGCTAATTCCTTTTGGTATTTTTGATAATTTATAATTTTTAACGTAATTACATCTTTTATCCTTAAGTACATAGCAATAATGAGCATTTAAAAAAATTGTCGTTATGCCATCAATGGATAGAAATGTGGATTTCTCTCAACTCTCTGAAGTCTACAAGGCGAACTGTTAGGTAGACCTAGCTTCTGCATTATGGGGATTCATTTCCTTGGCAAGTTTTGGCTAGAATCTTTGGATTGAAAAAAATTGTCATCCTTCAGTTATAATAGACATTTGGAAGAGGCCAAGTACTATTTGTGATGTGATACAACCAGGAGTTAGCGAGAAATTAAGAAGAGCAATTTTTGAAAGCTTTCCAATATAAAGTTATTGTTCACAACAAAGAAAGATTCTAGGAATTCGTAGTTTGAAACTTTCTTAGGCAAAGAAGAACACGTTAGATTAAACAATATAATTTGATCAAACTTCAAAGACAAAGGTAAATTTTATGAGTGCATAACAAAATCTACAATTTAATAATGAGAGGTTTCACTTTGAGGACCTTCTCACTCAGTCACTTGTGGGGTTAGCGGAAGAAGATACCCCACACCAAACAAGAGATCACCATTAGGAAGAAGAAGCCTAAGATCTTCGATGATGGAAAGGTAACCAACGACGAATGGATTGGTGGACGTCCCACAATTGACCACGATCCGATTAGGAGGTGCTCCTAAATTGCCGGTGCCAACGTGAAGGTGATGCGGTCGATGTAGTCTTCCACGAAATTGTCGATGTTCAAGTTCAAATCGAAGAAGGTAGATCGAAGAATATCCTTCCTTCCTTGATTGTCATATATGAACTCGAGATCAATGTCGGGATCAGCCACGCACTAGTGAGCCATGAGAAGAGATATGTTTGACTTCCCTTCTTGCAAGAGAGCTCATGAGATTTGGGGGAATTCCAAGAGGGTGGACAAACAAGAGGGCCAGCCAAGTATGGAGGGAATTAGGGTTTGTGGGGTCTAGGTTTGGGGTTATGGAAAGAGCATTAAATCTGAAATTAATTTCATATTTAATTAAATGAGGAGGGAAAAGAATTTGAAATTCAAATTCAAATTCAAATATGGGTTAGGGGAATTAGGCTTATTAAATCTCTTTAAAATTAATTCAATTAAGAGAATTAAATTAGGGTGTAGGGAAGGATTATAATTCAAATTTTGAATTCGAAAATTTGGAGCATTGGGAGGGCCGGCAGCATAGAGAGAATAAGGGGGAGATTGGGAAGGGTTTAATAGTTTTCTAATGCACTCCTATTAATTAGGGATGAAATAGGAATGACCAATCTAATTTAAAATTAAATTAGATCCCAATTTATAAACTTTTCTAATTCAGCTTTCTTAGTTTAGGAAAGTATTTAAAATTCGAAATTTGAATTTCAAATTATTTAGATCTTTCCAAACCAATTAGGCTATTTTAGGTAGGTGTTAATGATGATTGATTTTTTCATCCAAGGGGAAATAGGAAGGGGGTGGTCGGCGGTGGGGCTAGGGCTAGCTAGGCTGGCTGTTTGGGGGTGAAGGTGGGGTGGCCGTTGGCGGGTGGATGGGGTGAGGGGTGGCCGGCGTCTTAGAGGGGCATTGGGGAAAAAGGCCGGCCGGTGGAGGAGGTGGGTTGGATTGGCCGGCGGTGGTGGGAGGGAAGATAAGGTGGCCGGTGATAGGGAAAGGAAAACGAAGAAAATATTACGAATACTAACTGCGAGTCCCGGAATCCACCGGTGGCTGACGGGTGATGCAAGACCCTCTCGTAGGGTTTCTCCTCTCAAGAACTCACAAAGAGATCAACAAGACAAAAAAATTGAAATTTCATTCATAATCATCATTGACCTCATAAGAGGGAAAAGAGGGCTATAAATAGGCCCCATACAAGAAAAAAAGAAAAGGCCAATACATGCATCTAGTCCCTCAAGTGAGTGTAAAAATGGAAAAGAACACTAAAATCATAAAATTACAATACATCAATTAGAAATAAAACATGCGAACGTAGCCGTAGATCTTCGATGTCTCCTCGCGCTAGAATATCCTGTAGATGTCCTCATCAATTTGGTTCCAAGCTTTATTACTCAAAAGAAAGCTTATATTGAAAAAACATTACTGAGGAACGACTTCCCTGAAGTTGCTGTTGAGTTGGAGCCAATATATGATAAGACAAACATTGATTTTTCATGCAAAAAAGCTTAAAATGGAGGACCAAAAATAGATGATTTGCCATGTATAAAAGTTGAAAATGAGAAGAATAAAAGCTAGAGACGTTCGAAAACTCCATATAAATCTAGTGAGAACCATGGGTTAGAAAAGATGGAGGGTTACAAGGGCAATCCAACAGCAAGGTTGGATTTCATGGCAAACATTCTTTGCAAATTAAATCATCAAATATAGTTCAAAATAGTGAGAGTGAGGCCATTGCCTATCGTAGTGATAGCAATCAATAGGACAAAAAAGCAATGAAGTTTCCATCATGAGTCACCAAAATGAAGATGGAAATAAGAAGAAATTAGTAACATATATCACAAAATCAGTTGATATCCATGAAGAATCAAGATTCATATCTTCTTTTGTATCTAAGATCTAGAAATCCATATGAAAAGAAAACTAACCACTTCAAAATTGCACGAAGATTAACTTACGATCAAATGATAGAAAAAGCTAGCTTTAGGACCACACATTTGTTGATTAGTTCTAGTTCAATTCAAAGAGGACAGAAACCATCTTTAGCAATAAAATATCATCATTTTATGAGAAGGTGGGCTTTCAAAAGCTGCTTGCACTTTATCAATACCGCCATAATGCAATTCTTTGTGAGCATCAAAACTCCCATGTAGTCATATCTAGACACCAGCAACGATTCTTAACTATATTTTTAGTTATGCGGATTGCTAAGATTTTCCTCTTGTCCTATATGATTCTGATCAAACTCTAAAAGTTACATTACAGGCATCCACAAGTGAACCAAAATGTACTTTTGTGAACCCAGTAAAATCCCAAAGCTTCTTACTCTAGAATTCTTTCTCTCTATTCTTTCTATTATGGGTCTTTTATGTTTTATAAGCAAGGTTTTGGTATTGCTCAAGGAAAAATTTTGGATCCAACACTAGTAGACTTTAGATCTTTGTTATAGAATATATTAAATCCCCATTAAATAAAAATATTGTTTAATTTTGAAACGAGATAGCCTATGCTATGATATTTGTTGTTCATTATACTTTGTCTTTTTTATTTTGTTCAAATGCACCATATTTGTTATCTTAAGAGAGCAAAAAATTCTAAAAATTTCTTGTTTTAGTTAGTGTCTTGTAGTCATGAACATTTAACAGTTTATTTTATGTGCTCATACCAATAGCCAACATGGTTGAGTCTCACTTGATTTTCTTGCTGAGCATATTTGAGGTCTAATCCATAAGGTGGAAAAGTGAAAATATAACAGACTCATCCTTGGAAGCGATAATCCTAGCCATTCACTCGTCGTGAGGGTTTGAGTATGTGGGGGACACAGTTGAGTGGTTGAAATAGTTTTATTTGAGGTGATGGTTGAAAGAAAGGTTGGTTAAGTGTTTAAACAATGGCTTGCTCTTAGTCTCCCATTGGGGATTTGGATTTAGGTTTTTATGATTGAAGATTCTAGTCATGGAACCACTTGGGAATGTTAATGTAATGTCTTTAGATGCAATTTGGAGTATTTGATGAAATTCCAAGTGGTTTAGTGGCCAAAAATTGGGGAACAACAAAGATTTGGTCAAAGTGATATAGTTTGGATAGATTTGACTAGTCTTGAAATATTGAGTTGTTTGTATGGCTTAGATGTGTATTTAGGGGTCGAAAAGTCTATAGAATGTTAAAGTAATGTATCGAGGTTGCATCTTGAGTAGATGGAAATCCAAGATATTTTAAGGAAGATGGAGGAGAAAAAAATCAAAACTAGGTCGAGAGAACCCTAGTTATGGTTGCCGGCTTCAAGAAAGGTTTCGTGATATTTTATGGCTGTAGGATCTGCGGACATGTTTTGGGATGATGCTATGAAAGATTGGTAGATAGACTATCAAGTATATGAAAGATATCTGTCTTTTACTAAGAATAAACCAAAAGAGGGAGGAGCGGCCACCAAACTCTTAATCCTAGAGGTTTCACTCTTCCGTTTTTCTCAAAATATCAAAACAACCTTTTGCATTTACTCTAGTAATATTTAAGCTATTATATCAGGTTGTACAATTAAAAAAAAAATTATGGATGAAGGAAAAATCAAATCTAATGATGCAAAAAAAAAAAAAAAAAAAAAAAAATTAAATGATGAAAAAAAAAAAAAAAAAAAAAAAAAAAAAAAAAAAAAAAAAAAATCTAATGATGCAAATAAGAAAGTGGGGTGAAGCCACTTCAAGAGTCTCTCCCCACATGGGTTGATTGGCCTAAACACTTCCTAATTAAGCCTAAGGCCCTAAACTTATTTAAAATAACAGCTAAATATCTTTGAAGTGTTCCATATAAAAATTATGAATTAAAGGTTGAAAATTAAAAAATTTTGGACTAATATTTTGAGTTTATAGTTTTAATTTTTATTACAAATTTTTTGAGTTCTATATCAAGGCTCTTTATTGATGCTTGTCTTGATCCCATGTTGAGCCCTTGATCTTGATATTTTCATGGCGCTTTCAGAATTAACGTGATATTCTACATAAAAAACACTTCATATCATTGAAATTTTTGATTCTTCTTATGATGTCAAATAACTGGTTTCTGTCTATTACAGTGCTTTATTTTTTGTTATTTTTTTGACAGGTATCTGCACATACATCAGCTGGAAAAACTGTTGTTGCTTTATATGCTATCGCCATGTCACTGAGAAATCAGCAAAGGGTTATTTACACCTCTCCAATCAAGGCTCTAAGCAACCAGAAATACAGGGAGTTTAAGGAGGAGTTTTCAGATGTTGGCCTCATGACCGGTGATGTGACCATTGAGCCCAACGCCTCTTGCCTGGTAGGTTAACAAATTTCCTTTTTTTCTCATAAGGTACCACAAAACTGGTACTTCTGAAACTCCCAGACTAGAACACCAAGCAAGATTCACAACTCATCATAGCAGAAGTCTGATTCTTGATGTAAAAACTACATTATTTATTTAGTTATTAATTTTTTATATAAAATATTTAGGTGATGACCACTGAGATTTGGAGAAGCATGCAGTACAAAGGGTCAGAGGTAATGCGGGAAGTGGCCTGGATCATATTTGATGAAGTGCATTATATGCGAGATAGGGAAAGAGGTGTTGTGTGGGAAGAAAGTATTGTTATGGCTCCCAAGAACTCACGTTTCGTTTTCCTTTCAGCTACAGTCCCTAATGCTAAGGAATTTGCTGATTGGGTGGCTAAGGTTCTTCATTCTAGTCTGCTAGTTTGTTTCTATTTATCCTAAATGATTTCTGTGGAATCTTACGTGTTTTTATGAAAAAAGTTGTTGCCCGAAACTTTTGAATTCCACCGTTGTGTGAACATGCAGTATGCTTAAAGTTGCATGTTTGCTTATTTGTGAAGCTTTGTATTTCTTTGTTTTATTTGTAAAATTTGCTCACTCCTTTTATCTGTTGAATATCAGATTCATCATCAGCCTTGTCACATAGTTTACACAGATTATCGACCAACTCCCCTTCAACATTACATTTTCCCTTCCGGTGGTGATGGTTTATATTTGGTGGTCGATGAGAAAGGAAAGTTTCGTGAGGATAGTTTTCAGAAAGCTTTGAATGCCCTCGTTCCTGCTAAAGATGGAAATAGAAAAAGGGATTTTGGGAAACTGCAGAAGGCATTGCTGGAAGGAAAACCCAGTGAGGAAAGTGACATTTTTAAGCTGGTGAAAATGTTAATTCAGCGCCAGTATGATCCTGTTATACTATTCAGCTTTAGCAAGAGGGAATGTGAATTTCTTGCAATGCAGGTAAAATTAGAACATTTGTAGTTTAATTTTTTTTTTAAGGGTTCTGCCTTGCTGATGAATTGGACTGAAGGTCCTGATTATGTCTCTTTAAATTCTCATATCATATGCTATTTGGTATGAAAAATCAAAACCTGTAATTTGGTTTGGTGGTAGATTCAAAGATTTCTGTTGTCTAATATAACCTGAAAGCCTTCATTATGTCATTTGATTTTGTGGATTGAGGAAAACAATGTTGTTCAATTGCCAAAATTATCTCTGCCTATAGGTTCTGCATATTTGTTTTTTAAGTTGGAAGGAAATGAATGTTTTGATCAATATGATACATGTAAGGAACTAGGGAAAATGTTAGAAAAATCAAGAGGAAGTTGCAGCTTCTGTTCTAGAATGAAATTTGCAGAACATTTATCTTCTGCACTATTGTATAATCGTTTGTTGCAGATTTTAGGGTTGGATTCTAAGGGTCTTCATTCAATTTAAGTTTTGTCCTTGCTGTTTTTATATTATTTGCTATGATTCGATGTATTATTTTAGGGCTTACAAGTCACTAACTATTTCCTTAACGCCACTTGAGGGCCATTTCCTATTGTTGGGCCACTCTTTAGAGTAAAGGGTTGAGTTCTTGCTGTATAATGTGCCGCCAACCCTAGGCCTTGTGCCCCCTTTCAGATCTGTGTCTGATCCATCCTTAGCATGTAGGTCTCTCTTCCAAGATTTATGTATGGAGTGGAATTCAACTTCCTTGTTTTGTGCATAGGATGCCTTTGCTATGTAATTGGGTTCTTTATTCCCTTTGTTCGTTTCACTGTTGATTTCTTTCTTCTTCATTCTCCACTATTCCGGAATC
Organism: Dendrobium catenatum; assembly: GCF_001605985.2. NCBI lineage: Eukaryota > Viridiplantae > Streptophyta > Magnoliopsida > Asparagales > Orchidaceae > Dendrobium > Dendrobium catenatum. Next base: position 994,901 of record NW_021318968.1, on the reverse strand, counting down.
TGTATCCAAAATGCTATGCATCCTAGAATATCAGATTGACTTGTTATTGACGGCATAATGCTCTTGTATTTGACCATTGAGGAGTTCATATATTTGACATAAAGCAAGTGATCGGGAACTTAATTTTTTAGTCTTCATGTTTATGGTGCTTTATATGAATATCTGGATTTTGTGAGAAATTTTTTTAATCACTTCTGAAATTTAGGCCATTGCAGTTTATTAGCAGTTTATATAATTTATGTTTTCCCCTAGTCCGCCCATGCATCTGGTGCAAAGTTTTGACATATCAACTGAATATAGACACTGTTTGGGAAAAATGATGAATTAAACTAAGTTAGATGCTCCGAGACCTTGTTATTTTTATACTCTTATATGTAATATTATATTAGAGCTGTGGTATGGAATTCACCTCGTTTTTGTTGCTTATATCTTTGTTTTTAGATGGCAAAAATGGATTTGAATGATGACCAGGAGAAAACTAATATAGAAACCATCTTTTGGAGTGCAATGGATTTGCTATCTGATGATGAAAAGAAGCTTCCCCAGGCAAGTTTATCTGATTGAGTATGAATGCTCCTTTTTTGGAGTTGTGTTTTCCCTTTACTTCTCTTCACTTTTAATTCCAATTTTTGAGTTCCAATTAAATTTATTTAGCATAATGATAGCTGTTGCAGAAAAAAACATACAGAATTTTGAATCATGCAGGTTTTTTCTGTCATTGAATGAAACAATTACAACAGTTACTATGTGTTTTTTTTTTTTTGCTTGGTGAAAAAATTGCTCTCTTGAATCTGCTTATATCTTGAATTTCTAGTCATTGTAAAAAGTTAAGGCCATTTATAGTCAAATAAAAGCATATATTTAGTTCTCAATGACATTATATTATATTAACAGCATTTATGCATCACTTCTTAAACATACATAGTTATAATGAAATACTTTTGATGAGGTGGGCTAAAGGTTCATATTGTATAACGGGAAGGCATTATATTGCAGATAATAATATGATGTAGAAAAATTGTGAAAAGAAAATGTTTATACCGTGAATACGGGGCAAATGTTATGCTTTTATCCTTTTAACTAAACTAGAGATAATATATATTATAATTTGACATGACAATAGTGATACTTAGCACCCTAACCTTTTTGGTTCTTTTAAGTTACTGTAGCACTTCTTGGAAAGATCAATAGCCCTATTGGCAGTTCATGTTATTTACACAGATTTTAAAGGAAAACATTCAAAAGTTTTAGCGGCATTGCGTAATTGCATTGCATAAAATGAGGAAGTTCAATTAAAGCATAGCTCACGTTGAATTAATGGAATTGAAGCACCTCTTTGATGTTCGCAGTATCAAATTATATAAAAGATCATTGATATAAGGAATCGTTATAACAAATATTATCACACCTAAGATATATTATTAGAATCATATCTTTTCCTCTTCTCATGGAAACCAGACCAACAAGGCATTGCTGGAGTGATGCTAAGACATTCATGACATATGACTTAAAATAAATGATGCCATCAAAATATGAGTACTTCCAATAAATGTACGTCCAAGAGCAAATGCCTTAGCTAAGGGGTTGGTGAACCTCACTTATTATCTCATAGCTTGCAAAAACTCGAGCTTCACTTGTTTTGTTCCGCCATTTTAAGCATTCATCTATCACTTAGAACTTCTGCGGCATCATATTTTTGAGGATTTTTGGATCAAATCTTGATTGTGTAGAGCCATTGGGTGGGCGAGCCACTCCTTTCCAATTGAAGTAGTGCTTGGCGAGCTTGCTTTAAAGTGTTCGGTTATGTTGGATCTGCATATGTTGCTGGGTTTTGTAAGTCTTAGGCGGTGGTGTGAATGGGTTGTGTGCAAGTGGCTTAAAGTTATTGAGTAAAGAAGCTGAGCCTGTATGAATCTCAGCAGTCCAGGCTGGTCTCCACATTGTATGTCCGGGTAAAGAACATTTAGCTAAGCGTACATGCAAGTCATAGCTCTCTTAGGACCTCATTTGTGTCTGAGAACCTGGTTGAGCTACTGTATGAGCATTATAATGCTGTAGATGTCATTATTGTGAAATTCTTTGGCACCCTTGCGGAAACCAACAGTAGTTGTGGGGACGAATATGAGGTTTCAGTTTATTGGGAGGGCCGTATGGAATTTGAAATGGTCAAGGGTGGGTTAATGATGATTTCAAGATGATTTTTATTAAAGATATTCTGTAATAAATGTTGAAAATATGAGGCCACAAGTTGCTCTAGATGAAAACAATTGCTTCTTCTAGTTTCTTCCTAAACAAAAAAATTGGGGAAAAGTATTTTTTAAGATATTTGACTATTATGCAAATTATTGTAGAAAATTGTTACAGTTGCGCACAAAATAAGTAGATTCACATAGTTGGGATATGGATTGGGAAGAAAAAAACGTGTTATAGCATAAAAATACTGGAACAGTTTGGGAAGTTCAGTAGCAAATTTAGGATTGATGTGGTAGTATTGTATTTTTTTTATGCTATGTAGTTTGGTTAGAAATAAACAAATCCCCACTCATACAAAGATGAATCAGCTACCTATTAGTCATAGGGTTTAGGGCCAATATTGTCAGTCCATGTATCAAAACTTGGGGTTTAGGGAGATACATCCATTTGGCAGACATTTATGTTTTTATGCTAAATCCTTACCTACCTCTTCAAGGATGACATAATCAAGATTGGCTGGAGTGCTTCTATATACATGAATATTTCTTTTATGTTTGAACTAGTAATTTTGAAGGTGTGGACATCCACTATGGACATTAAAGTGGTAAAAATTCTTGAGGACGAGTTGGAGGAGGTGGACTAGGAATGTTGAGAGAAGAGAGAGACTAATGATTCATTCTTTGCTTTCTAGGCATCTACCACAATCACATTTGGCTGCAACTTTTTTGTCGCTTTTCAAAGATATTTATGTTGTCAAGAAACTTTCTATTACTAGATCTACTAGAGTCTGATCTTTGTAAGGAAGCTATTATCCGACTTTTTCAAAAGAAAATAGTTTAATATAGTCACAATAATTTTAAAAAAATTACTTTCCCTCAACAGCTACATAATAGTTTTTACAGAGTTGCAGGCACTCCAAACATACCCTAAGTTTAGTGAAGCTTGAGGAGTTGGATATTGAATTCTATTGCTAAATATGTTATTGTGATTTTTATTAGTGTTTCAGTGAAGATGTTGAAAGAAGGTGTTATGATTTTGTCAAATTTAGATTTATAGATGTGTTAGCAAAAGTGAATCAATCAAAAGAAAATAATGTTGGAGTTGAGGCAGAGATGCTAGCTTTGGATGTAGAAAATAAGGTTGAGCATGTGGATGTTGGAAGATGTTTGTGGAATTATTTGATAGAATGGAGGAGCATTTGTCCAAAGCCATATAAAGTTGATGCCATAGCTTCTTTCTATTGGCTATTGATGGCAAACTCTCTTTAAATGGACTATATCCTACAACCTTATAAGAATTAAAAGATAAGCATTAAGTTGTTATAGACTTCGAAAGAGCTTCATGACACTAAGAGTTGACAACAGATCACGTTGCCCTAATGGAGCGAGAAATGATCGTGTTGTATATGAGTACGAGAATTTGCGGAAGATAGATTAAATATGTATTCCAGAGATTTCTCTTGAATGACAAGGGATGCTAAAATATGGTTTATTTAATTTTGAAGGATTTGGTTACCCATGAGCTCAATGCTGCATGGATGTTACATTCAAGAGGCTCAAGAAACTCTCCATTTAGGATGTTTAGTTCATATTCTTGATTCAACATCGATGAATTTTAAGTCGCTTTCTTAAGCAATAAGTGAACGACTCAATGAGGGTCAACAACATGCAAGAAAACCACAAATAAGTATGACAATGTCATTAGTAACGATTTAAAAATGTTGGTTTTATAGACTATGAAGATTTCCCAACAATAGAGAAATCAACTCGACATCAACCTTGAAGATGTGGGTAAAGGAGTTATCATGAGAGAGGAAGTGGACTTATATTTCCTTGAATACGTAGGGGAAATTTCGAAGGGATAAGTGCTATAATGCTAGGTAGATATCCTCCTAAATGCCAGATGAGTGGAGACTGAGTGTGTTAATTCATATTTTTAAGAATAAAGGTGATGCACAAGATTGTGCGAATTATAGAGAAATTAAATTAATGTGTCATACTTTAAAACTATGGGAGCGAGTTATGGAGCATAGGTTGCGGCGTGATTCTAATGTTTCTCAAAATCAATTTGGATTTATGCCGGGTAGGTCGACTATAGAAGCCATACATTTATTAAGAGGTTTGATGGAGAAATATAGAGAAAATAAGGAGGATCTACATATGATATTTAGATTTAGAAAAAGCATATGATAAAGTTCCAAGAGAAGTGCTATGGAGAGTTCTTGAAAAGAAAGGAGTTAATAACACTTATATTCAAATCATTAAATATATGTATGCAGGAGCTATTACTTGTGTTCAAACACAAGGTGATTTGATCAAGTATTTCCCTATTTCGGTTGGGTTACATCAAGGATCAGCCTTAAGCCCATATCTTTTTTGCTTTAGTCATGGATGTTCTCACTAGATATTTGCAAGAGGATGTACCTTGGTGTATGCTTTTTGCTGATGATATTCTTCTTGTTGATAAGACTAGAGAGGGAGTTGAAGCTAAACTTGAATTATGGAGGTTAACCTTAGAGTCTAAAGGTTTTCACTTGAGTAGATCTAAAACATAATATATGAAGTGTAATTTTAGTAGTAATAGACCTAGTGAGGGGATTGTGACTTTGGGCGATCAAGTCATTAATAAGAGTACACATTTAGATATCTTGGATCTATTATTCAGAGTGATGGTAAAATAGATGGGGATATTATCAACATAATTCAAGTTGGATGGTTGAAGTGGATGAATGCATCGGGCTTGTTGTGTGATAGAAAAGTATCCCTCAAACTTAAGGAAAATTTCTATAAGATGGTGGTGAGGCCTGCAATGCTTTATGGTGCCAAATGT